>NC_086446.1:727337498-727384998 GCF_028390025.1 Pseudophryne corroboree
TGCATTTATATTTAATAATGTTTGGGCACTGATGCATCAGGTAGATAGAAGAATTATACCACTGATTATCGTTATACTGAAGTATTTCAAGTGCAAATTGAAACTGTATTTGTACCTTAGACAAGTGCCTTATAATTTGATATGTTGGATGCATCAGAGGGGGGAAAAAAATCAAAGAAACATTTAGTTAATGGCTTCACCATGTTTATTTGAATAAGGAAGATTGAAACTCCATTTATGTCTCACATAAATGCTTTGGAGATCTTAATTATTGATGGAAAATCTGCTGTGCTTCTAAATTTAAAGATATGACAATTTTATAGGAATTTCAATCATATACTTCACTTTAGAACTGAACATGCAGTGGGAATTTTTTTTCTACCTTCAATGGAAAACTGAATTACATCTCGCTTTCTAAAAGACCTGTCACTTATAGTGACAAAAAATCACACTTCCATAAATGTATTACACATGGTTAGTGAGGCAGTTGAGTTACACTTCCATATTTAACATAAACTGGGCCGATGTGAACATTTCCGCATAGCTGATTGTTTAGAGGAAATTACAAAATTGTTTTAAATGTTTAAAATATATTCAAGGTGGGAAAAAATGGCCATTAAATGATCTGCCAGCATCAGTTTAATTTCCTAATAATGATATTTAATTCAGGTCTTGGTGTGTTGGCCGACACTTGTTCTAAAATTGCCATTTTTGTTATACTCTCGCTACCTCTAACAGTATCGTTATTTGGGTCCATTTACAGTTTTCCAGCTCCAAATTGTGCGACCACATGGCTAGTTGGTGTAAAAAGTGAAATATGGACAATTATCTCTCAATATCTCGCCGCAGCTTTTGGATAGTTTTCAGGGAGATACTTTTGCTTCCCATTTCTGGTCGGAGCAATCTTGACAGTAATAAGAAATGAAATAAAATTGTATTTTGTTTTTATAAACAACATCACTTGCTTTATTCTTATATAATGTTTTACCCGTACACATGTGTCATCCTAAACCGACTGCCCAAGCGCGACTATTTTGCAATATCAATCCCAACACTTGAACAAAGTTGTCATTGGTTGGAATTGGATAAACAGGAAATTAAGCTCCAAGAGAGCATTCTGAATATTTAACAATTTAATTTATTACAAAATATAATCGCTAGAGTGTGAGCTGCCAGGAGAGTGCAGGAAATGCAAGTATTGCATAAAGGACAAAAATAAAAAAAAAGTAAAAAAATAAAAAAGTACAAGATACATACATATATATACATATATATACATATATATATATATATATATATATATATATATATATATATTAGAAACTGATAATTTTTCTATTTATCAAAAAAAGATTGGAATTAAGAGAGGAAAGGGCTATATTTTCTTTGTGGTATTTTCTGAAAAGGATGAGAGTATCATATTCATAGAGGAATAATGTTTTCTTGGAAAACACAAAAGCAGATGTTCCTCATTAACAACACCCATTGTCTACATATCACAGCTATGAACAGATAAATCTATCCTATTTCACCGATACATTCCTATGGCTGTAAGTGATTACAGGATGCTGCTGTGAGTTCTAAACTTAAACCACACCATAGGCTGATATAATTCTTCACAGCCATCATATAACGTGTTTTATTGCAACCTATGGAAATTCCTGCCAGGGTCCATTCTACTGTACATCCAATTTTTTTTTCTTGTTTGACTTCTGTGCACACAAGGACCTGGTTTCTGAGTGTAGGGAACTGAAAAGACTGATTGTGGAGGAAGAAAGAGGGAGGCAGGGATTACATTACTATGAAAACATGAAGCAGCAAACTGAGGAAGGAATGGCAGTCCTGCACTGGGCACCGTGTATCACTAATAGCATGCTCTGCAATGTAATTCCAGATGGTGCCATCACAGCCATACTGCTGGTTGGCATCTCCGTGGGTAGTAAATGCCCCCCCCCTCCAAATAAATTTGGCATTATTCTATAGAGTTTAGGAGACTTATCATTCCAAGTATGTCCTACTTTCCTGTATGTAAGCCAGACATCTGTTTATTCCATTTTCTTTCATACCGAGTTGGAAAAGCTTGAGATTTGGTGGGGGAGAGAGAAAGAACGAGAGAAAAAAAAAACTTTTGTCATATTTAACAGCTGCTGCTAAATTTCAACCTGATAGGGTTCTATGGCTATGTAACATAAAACGCTTAGTTGACAATTTTGCAAAAAATTAAATAAAAAAATATATATTTTTTTAATTAAAATAAATAATTTTTGCCTTTTAAAATAGCTTTTTTTTGTATAGTTTTGTGTGTGTTTCTATTTTTTTAAATTTTTTAGTCATTTTAAAACAGTAGCTGTAGACTGGAGTTTTTTTTTGTAGCAAACTGTGTTTCCTTTCACTTCCTGTCTCAAAGGTCATAGAAAGCTGACCTTTGCTGGCAGCCCTGGTCTCTGAATTATTCATGTGATTGACTTTTTGTCAGTGCACACAGTTGTGCTCTGGGACATTTTATTCATTTACCTCATTTAAAGAGCCTTTCTGCACCTGTTCTAGTATTAATATCATGTAATTTGGGCCTAATGCCGATTTTGCTGAGCACTCATTATATTTTTTATTAGCTATATTTCCAAACGATTATGTATGATTATTACAGAGCCTTACAAACAGCAATGGTTTATTCCCCAGACCTCTTACACTGCTCATGTCAGGTTGTTTTCTGAGGCAAGAAGGGTAAACATTTGACCAGTCCCAATGTTTTTTTTTCTTTTTCTTTATAATTCCTATCCTATATCCAACCAGGGAACTTGCAGGGTTCTCCCTCATGGCTTTGTGAAAGCATGATTAAATCCGACGCCGCAAAAGCTGTACAAATGCCAGCATTTATAAGGTCAATGCTTTTGTTAAAAATGCTATGTAAATGAAGATCTGCAAAAAGGGACATTAAATAAAATTAAATTCATTGTCTTCTTTAATGGCATTTACATTTTGGCTAAGCCTTGGCCTGTCAAGAAGGTTTTTTTTTATCATTTTAATTACACATCACTTAGAGATCCAAGGGTTTCTATTCAATAAAATGTGAATATTCTGCAAGAATTGATTGTTTAGTTGAAATTTTTTTTTTTGGTTAATAAATGACATGATGCCCTGGAAGTGGTCAAACGGTCTATTTTTGTGGCTTGACTTTTTGCCCGTGGCTGCAGAACACTAAACCTGGTTTATTCCTAGATGATCTTGTGCTATGGTTTTCACTTTACAAGGTGTTGCATGGTTCAAAGATCTCCGTAATAAATTGTTATTTTCAAAGTAAACAGCTTTTCTGTCTTTCTCTCTGCTGCAAATTTGGCATTGATTTCAAGGATATAGGAAATTTTGATTAATGGGCATGTTTTCATCCATTGCTGCTTGACACAAAATTATCTGAGTGAAACATGACCACCCCTAGTGTTATAATTGTATGCCTGGGATAAGGTCAGAATATGGATAATTTCTACATTATCGGAATCATTCTCGCGATGATTAAGGAATCTGAGGGCAATTTCTTGGCATATTTTACCTTTACACTTCAGGTGAACTTCTTTATGCTTTAGCAGCTAATTAGGGCATATAAAGTTCTATTTTCGGCCAAGCCATTGCCCCCCCCCCCTTTTCAAGTCTAAATGTGTCTTCTTCAAAATCTCCTACAGTGTTTTTTAACCTAGAAGTCAACATGAGACATTAATGTGTTTTATAAGACTATCCATATTTTTTACATTAACCATTGCACCCAAATTTATATTTTGGATAGTAAAAGAATAGGGCAAAGAGACCCTTATCGGAGCAAATGCAATTCACAGATGTGATTTTTTTTTTAAATGATGTTTCTAGTGCAAAATTTGCTGTCTCCATTTCAATTCCACATCAAAATTCTGAGCAGGGCAGCCTTCGCCCACTAATTTTAAAACACAACACAAGTATCCACTTCTAGCCTCTCACGTAATAGCAGATATGATGAGAAACACTCCTGACTGTATTTTTATTGTAAGATCAAGAGGGGTGAACAAGATGCGATTCTGAATTGAAACGCTTACGTCTTCGGATTAGGATCAGCAAACAGTCAAAAACAAGGTCAACGACATAGTCATTTTTCATAATTTTCTCTCCTCCCTACATAATTTGATAGAGCCACAGACCCTTGAAGTGTACAGACCCCTGGCATCTTGCATTGCAAAGATATATGTAGAGCAGAATGTGTGTTTGTGCGGAAGTGGGTGGGTGGGTTCCCAGCCAGCCTGTCAAAAACCATAGTCCAAGATTTACCCTGATATTAACCACTCTTTGCTTCTGTTGTGGCCTTATCAGGTGAAAGGGAAAGATAATGCTGGGCTATGTAGTTTTCTAAAGGATGCCTTTGATGGATTGAATGAGGCGATGGAAAAATCTGCTAACTTCAATGTACTGGCACGCACGCTCACAGGAAGAAATAATCTGATAGTGAATATGCTGCAGGGTTTGTTTTATTTTGGATTTTTTTGGGGTGGGGAGTGAATTTTTGTATTTTTGTGCCTAGAGACTATGGTGCTTGCTGGACAAATAACATAACATTAGACCAGTCACTGGGTTAGTAAATTCATGTTTACAAGGCTGTAGTAGCTACGAACCTTATTGCTTAAGTCAAATACCATTCAATAAAGGAAATGCTGCCTTTAGTTACTAAAATATCAGCTGTGTTCATTAGTGCAGTAATCTTTGATCTACCAGTACATTCCAAGTTCTGATTTTAAGTAGCATGTTCTCATTACATCTAAGCAGTACGTCTAACGGCTTACTAAATGAGAATTATACTTTTTTAGTGTTTACTTACAGGCCAAAGATTATATCTCGAAAAGTAGACCATATATTGAAAAGTAGTTGTTGGCTTTCTCTAAGCCTTGGTAGATTGAAATTTAGGAATCTAGAACTTTTTTTGAAGTGTATTAATTTTTTTTGGAACACCCCCAAATTGTCCCAGTGATAGTGGGCTGGCGAGATTCAGAAATTGCCCAGGTGGGGTCCGTCATTGAAAGATGCAGATAGTCATCACTGCCTATCCGTTCTTCCTGGCGGACAACCTGCTTCAAACCTGGCTACTATTATGTATTCAGATTTCCAGAGAAACAATAAAAAGTTGATTTGTTATACAATATGATAACACGAGTCAGTGCTTGCCATTCCGAGTGCAGGGCTGAATTTGAAACTTTGACTTTTTCACTTTTCTGTTATGAGTTTTAGCTGAGTGGTGGTGCTGGTCACATTTCCAGGACTGCCCCTAAAATGGCTGCCCTTAGAACCCTCTTCTATCTTTAAAGTAAAAAATATAACATTTCTTTGTGTAAGGTGTGGGTGAAACATAGTGCTAGATTGTTTTCTTTTAGTTTGGTGGTTTTAATTGCTGCTTTTGACTGTTTTTTCTAGTTTAGATTTTTTTATTTTTTTTTCAAATACTGGCGGCATGTTTTATGGGTTTTTTTCTACCACTTTTGCAAAGTATCAAGTGCCAAAGAGGAAACTGTTTTGCTTTCTAGACATGTGAAAGATTGGCTAAATATTGCAGCTTGAGTGGTTGCACGCTTTGCTTTCTGAATGTCAGAGTGTCATTTGACAAGCGTCATCACTGAGGCAGACTCACTGGGCCCTGATACGGGTTAAAGCCCCTTAAATGATGTTAACTCTAATATAAGTCATTGTCTGTTACTCTACTTTGGGTGAATCAACCTAGAACGCAGCCTGAAGCATATACCAGCATATCTGGAGTGGCAATTTTATAGTACTGCCATGGGGTCAAAGTATAGTGCATGGAAATTTAACAAGCGGTCATCCTGCTGCTGTGCAACTACACATCCCAGCATGTCCTGCCTCAGTTTTGCTATTAGGGCATACTGGTGTGTGTAGATCCACAGTAGATGGATGGTTTAGTGCAGCAAAACTTGTTCTTGAAGTGTACTGTGCTTCTTTTAATATCAAGTACTAGTTTGCAAAGTAGGTTTAAAAACCCTGTGTGTGTGTGTGTGTGTGTGTATATATATATATATATATATATCGTATAAAAGTTTAGGCACAGGCACAGGTTAATTTGGCAGAATTTATGTGTATACATTTCTCTGTTCATATTTTGCCGTTTACCAAGAAAATGAAAACAGTGACCAGCAGTTATATACATGTGGTGAGAATTAAACCGCCCATGTTTCATTCCTCTGGTTCCACGTAGGGGGCCTATTAATGCACTTAAGACTTTCTGGTTGTTGTGGCAGTGGAAGAGCTGATGGAGGCCACAGCAGATTCAATCTCCAATGATAGAAATTTTGCGAGTGCCAGTAAGTGATTGACAAGGAAGGCTACAGGAAGTGAAAAACTTAACCTGTGCTTGGCAGCGTTTGCAAAACTTGCACTCCAAGAAAATCAAAACCATTCAACTCCAGGAGGCTGCCAGAACACAAGCTCCTCTTGTTAGTTTATCTTAATGGGGAATCTTTCAAAAATGTTTGCGGTCAAAACTATACAGGCTTATGAAACTGACATGGCGTTACTCTGGGCTTTTCACATAAGGCACAAAGATCAGTGCAAATATTGTTCGCCGCTGCAGATTAACTTAAACACTTTCTGGAAGCGAAGAAGAAAGAATATCAGCCCAACCGTTATTTTATTATTATTTTTTTGCCATGGATAAATGTATATCGGCGGTGATATTATTGTTATGCTTAGCGTAGCCTAAAGTTTGTAATTACGCTGAAGCAAAACAGAACCAGCTAAATAAAAGTTTGTGTAGTAGTGGCCTTGATTAGTGCACGAAATCCAAAGACTGTAAAAAAATAAACGATGTAATGGTTTAAAACTTGACTTTTACCATTAGAAGAGGGAAAGTTTCTCACTGCAGTAATGTAGGGTTAGAGGTGACTAAATCGAACAGCGTGGGCTTGGAAACAGCAGCAGAGAAAGTATTGTGTTTTCTCAATAATTCACTAGGAAATGAGTTTAACATGTGTGGAAAGGAAAAGACATACATTTGTGTTGTTGTAAGACATGTAGCATGGCCCTAGCTAACGGAAAGAGACGGCTCCAGTTTGTCTCTGGTGAGAGGCTAAAGAGTCTTACACATCTGGTGAGAAAGAACAGCTCCTGGACCATAACCCACTCTTCTCCTCTCCACTCTTCTCCTCTCCACTCTTCTCCTCTCCACTCTTCTCCTCTCCACTCTTCTCCTCTTAGGCCACTCTTCTCCTGTCCGGCCAGATCCGAACCACTGAAAAGCTTGTTTCTATTTATCCCTTCATTTTCAAGATGTTCTATCCTTAACAAGCCCCTGACCACACATTCCATTGTACTTGGCCAAACACATAGGGCTTCAAAAACTTTTTATTACAGGGGAATATATATATATATATATATATATATATATATATAAAGTTTAGAAAACGTCACTGCAAAAAAGAATCTGAAGTTAAAATAGGAGGGGGGTGAGGGGGTGAGGAAAGCTGGTTGGGGGTTTTGAGTGTAAAGAAAATAACCAGTCACAGGGGTTACTAGTGTCATATAACAGTGACATATGTGCACTGAATGGACTTGGTTGATTGTGAGTAATATAATGGACACTTCTTGTTCCTGAATACAGTAGTGATGTCCTTTTTTTTTTTTTTGTAAGACACAGGAGGCTCAATTAAGTTTTGCAACGGAAAAAAAAAAAAGCTAAGTTAAAACATCCAAACAGTTGGAGTTTATTAATGTACAATTATTATTATTATTATTATTATTATTATTATTATTATTATTATTATTATTATTATCCTTTATTTATATGGCACCACAAGGGTTCCGCAGCGCCCAATTACAGAGTACATATGCACATAATCAAATCAGGAAAACAGTGACTTACAGTTGAAGACAGTATAGGACAAGTACAGGGTAACTAAGCAGAACTACACCAGTAAACGACATAGATAAAAGTTCCAAGGTGGCCAAAAAACTGCAGGAATTGGGCAGTCGAGGATTATTAAAGTAAGAGAAGGATAGGCACATGAGGGAAGAGGGCCCTGCTCGTGAGAGCTTACATTCTAAAGGGAGCATGCACGTGCTCTCTCTTGGGTAACAGCCAGAAAGACTGAATTGGGGGCTGGGGATTGGGGGGGGGGGGGGGATTTTTCAATTAGAAGAGGGGGGGAGATAACGGCAAGGGAAAGGGGGAAAAAGTGAATGCCATTTAATTTAAAAAAAAGTTTTATTAAAAAATGTAACATTCTCGATCAGATGCGGTTACTGCTATATTCTGGAATTGGCTACTATGAATGTAGGTAGTAAGCAAGTGGATATTCATTGAATGACAGTAGAGATGTTGCAGTTCTGGATTAAATACGTGTTTGTCCCATTGCATTTTATGGCACTATGGGGCAGATTTATCAAAGCTTGGAGAGAGATAAAGTGGAAAGAGATAAAGTACAAACCAATCAGCGCCTAACGGTCATTTTACAGGCTGTAATTGAAAAATTACAGGAGCTGATGATCTCTCTCCAAGCTTTGATAAATTTGCCCCTATGTTGCGTGGAACATTAGACCTTCTAGGTAGTTGCACCCTTTCGACAGCCGATATCTGAAATGGGAAGTATTATGCTATAGCTCAATAAAAGAATGGTCCATCTTTAATTGGAAGAGAGAGGTGAAAACATAGCGTAGTCCACTGAGTTCCAAGAAGCCTTTAATGGTCCGAACAACTGATTTTTCTTCAGGTAACGATAGCTTTGCACCCACAGAATCTCCTTCAGATTAGGCAGGGTTTATAAATCGAATCATAATGCCTGGATGCTGACGCCCCTTGGTTGGATCCCCTCTGTCATTTATTTCTTGATACTTTGTTACTGGAATTGTAGCCAAAGTCAGGTCCCCACCATCTATTTCTATATTCCGAGAGGACTGCAGCAATTTGTCCTTTGACACAAAAAGATTGGGTTAGGAAACAAGTGGGGGATTATATTGGACATGGTGTCAGTCCCAACAATTTGAGGTCAGTGGGCACTGATATTGGACAAAGCCGTGAAGTCATCTGTTACTTGAGAGATGTGTGTATTGGGCCTTGGCTAGAGTGAGACCCAAGGGATGAGCAATGGATTTGGAAAAAAAATGCCTTTCGGAAAAGCAGGAATAAGATCCATTTATTACATTTGACAAGTCGGTTCTAAATATAACAATACTTTTCCCAAAGATCATTAATTTCAACCTATAAATGACTTTTGCAAGTTAATAATCTGTTCCTTAGCCCCTAGTATGCACACTTCGCTGTTATAACCCCTTTTTAATAATTACCTTGTATTCATTTGGCCTTTGCATACCCATTCATTATCAGGACTATCACTCTCATTACATATATTCGGCAAGACCCTTTACAAACCGGTCGCCTGCAATCCAGTGGTGGGGGTAGAATTCGGAAGAAACATGTCTTTAACTGAATGCATTCTTTAGGTAATGTAATTTCTGTAGGCTATTTGTCTTTACAAGTGAATCAATGTTCATGTTTCTACAGACCTCACTATAATTACTGCCAGCAATTATTGCATCCAGAACCCCTTTCTCCAGTCCAAAACACGTTTGTTCCCATTTATTAGGCTGTAAGCAGTAACTAATTTACATTGTTTTAGGGGCCTTGGTGCGGTGATAATTTATTGCATGTGTTGGAGGTAAAATAAAGTTGACCACTGTGCAAAAATGTCTGAAAAAAAAAGTTATAACTGTAAAATGATGTAACCCCGCGAAATAACTTTTTTTTTTAAGGCCACGTGCTAAATCATAGCTAATTTTTGTTTAGTAGGATTATTTTTATAATCCCTTACACACAGGGGGAGATTTCTCAAAGATTGGAGAGAGATAAAGTGGAGACAGATAAAGTACAAACCCATCAGCTCCTGTTATTTTTCAAACACTAGGGTAGATGTATTAAGCCTGGAGAAGTAATAAAACAGTGATAAGTGCAAGGTGATAGCACACCAGCCAATCAGATCCAATATGTAAATTGACAGTTCGAAGCTGATTGGCTGGTGCGTTATCACCTTGCACTTACCACCAGTTGCGGATCTTGCCACGGGCAAGCAGGACTTTTGCCCGGGGCGCCGCCTTCCGGAGGGCGCTGGCGCCGTCCGGAGGGCGTCGCACCATGGCAAGATCCGCCACTGCTGTGCCCTCCGTTGCCCGCTGTGTCCCCCGTCTGTGCCTCCTGTGAAGGGAGAGTACCTTTGCTGAGCGGTGCGCGATGACGTCATCGCGCACCGCACAGCAAAGGTCCTCTCCACGAAGGGAACTAGACGCTACGCGTCTAGTTTCCCTTTGTGGAGAGGACCTTTTGCTGTGCGGTGCGCGATGACGTCATCGCGCACCGCTCAGCATTCAAGCAGCGCTACTAATGTACAGGGGGCGTAACTGACCACGCCCCCTGTATTAAGCCACACCCCGTTTCCTGCCCGGGGCGCAGAGCGGGCTTGAACCGGCCCTGCTTACCACTGCTTTATCACTTCTCAAGGCTTAATCCATCTGCCCCACAGTCCATTGCATGTCATTTAGAAGCAGATGGGTTGGTACTTTGGTCCAGATTTATCAAGCCTTGCAGGGTGATAAAGTACCAACCAATCAGCACCTAACTGTCATTTTCCAAACACAGCCTGTAACATGGCAGTTATAAGCTGATTGGCTGGTACTTTATCACCGTGCAATTTATCTCTCACCAAGGCTTGAGAAATCTGGGCCTTTTTTTATTTCACCCCCCACTTTAACTCTCTCCAAGCCTTGATAAATCTCCCCTACAGACTGGTGACACTGCTTTAAAGGCAAAGGGCCTAATTTCTCCTGCAAGCTGGAAACTTTTCCTTAATGTGCCGAATAAAATATTTGTCAGCATCTCTGTGCTGGATGTGAAAGCTCCTTTGAGAAAACAATGCCTTTACTGTTCCTTCTCATCATAGCAGATTTCGTTATCAACTTAGAGGGGAAAAAAGGCTTGTTTAGGCGAAAATAATGATCATAAATAGAGTTGTAGAAAACCGCGCTAAGGAAGCAATGACAGTGCATGCTATCAGGACCTGCAGTTTTAAGGAAATATGAGTGTTCTGATCCAAGGAAGCAGTAATTATCTTTTTTTCTGAAGAATGTACAATGGTGCTAGGATGATGAATTGATCACAGATTGGAACCGTGGTATAACTGTCATGTTACGGAGATAAGAGGGTGCTTAGGGATTGCTCATTCTTTCTGCTAGTTCACAGCCAGCTAGTTTATTAGCACAAATCCCAAATGTTTAGTAAACTCATTAGGTTCCATCTAATGCTAATTTATCACCATAGATGGAAACATAGCAGTTGAAGCCAAAGGACTATACAGAATCCTCATGATTTTCTGGGCTGTTTGATCAATCACCTTCATACCACTGATGTTATTTTATTGTATTACTATTATTATTATTTTTTATGCTTTTAACAGGCCAGCGTGACACGCCGGGTAACTACGGCGATCCATATAAAATTGCTGTGGTTAATTTTTCTAATCACGGCCACCTAAGAGGTTAAAAGCACAGTGATCCATGCAAAGGGATTACTACTTTGCATTCTGAAATGTTCCTGTTTACTACAAATTTCATCAGGATATATAAATGTCAAGTGCGGTTTATTCTAAATTTCAGACTTTTTTTTTTCTATTTTTTTTTTAAATCCTGCTTTTAATGCCCAGTCTCCTGACATTTTCGTACATATTCTATAGTGTTTTTTGAAGAGGATAATAACCTTTGCTTGATCTTAGGCAACAGCTGCAAAGATAATGAAATTCTTATGATATTTCACCAGGTAAAATGTGAATTGCAGAAGAAAAGCTATTGAATTTTTATGGTTCTTAATCGCATAAAATGAGATTCATGGGCCATAGGTATAACTATACACAGTGGAGTTGGGAAAGTTGCAGTTACAATACTTGGTCACTGGGTGGTGTCAAGAGCTCTTCATCTTTCTTCCTGATTTTTTTTTTGTAAATTTTTTTTTTTTACTCCTGCAAAATTATTATCTCAAAACAATGGACTGCTCTATCTGAGATAATGAAATATGACTTAGTATATGTTTGTGCTGGTTTGGCGGCATAAAAAAAAAATCTTTTATGGCCCACATTAATTTCGCTGACTTATGTTCCAAGTCTTGACTTATCTTATGATTATTGGAACTCTTTGCTGGTTTGCTCACCAACTGAAATCAGATCTCATCTGCAGTCCAGCAGGTATTGATCCGTATTTAACATCAAGGCTCACAATTGACTGCCATTGATTAACAATAAAAAAAAAAACTTCCCTGGGTGTCACAGCCGCAAGTCCAATATTCTAAGAGAATTGCTCCGTTAGTTCATTGTGTATTCTTAAAGGCATAAAACCTTCGTAGTAAAATATAAATTAGTTCCTCTGCTTGTTTCATGGGAGATTTTTTTTGTTTTTCTTTGTTCAAGAAAATAACAGACTTTTTTTGAATGGGTCTTTTTTTATTTATCTATCTATCTAGCTATCTATCTATCTATTTTTTTTTTTTTATGGATTCTCAAAACTTGATCAGCTGTAACATATTTCCAACAATGATATTGTTGTAACGGATAATGTAAAAAAAAAAAAAAAACCTCCAGAAGGGTTAAACAGTTCACCTGCTTTGTACCTTGAAATAAGCCCACCAACTCCCAACGTTAAACTCACTGCCATTCCTGCAGGGAATTAAATAGTTAAATTGAGGGGTAGAGGGGGTTCATTTCCATTGGTAGGATTTAACATTGCCTCCTAGCTAACCCTAGATGGTTACTCTTAGTTACCAAGTGGTTCTCAAACATATTGTCCAAGTTTTCTGAAACACTGGAACATCTGAAAGAAATTATCCAATCTTTTACATCCAGAAGTTTACAGTTATATAATGATGGATATAACCGCAAAGCCCGGGGGATGGCACATTTTAGAGATACTTTTAAAATGAAATTATCCAGCCAAACCTACTAGACAACCCACTTGCATTTAAACACAATGAGCACAATCTGGAATTAATTTCTTTGTGATAGGGAAAATCCAATTTCGACTTTTACTTAAAGAAAACAAAAATTGATTATGGAATGGTTTTGCACAAGTTGTATCCTGTAAGGAAGTACTGTTTACAAGACTATGAGAATCAGCTAGGAATAATTCTCACTCTCAGGGTGTCTAGTCAGACATGACTGTAACATACAGCAGCGCAGGAATTTTTTTTTCTTCTCATTTAATCTAACGTGTCTGTTTGTTTGGAAGCAAATTTGCTCTTTCTTAACTGGAAGCTGAGCCCTCCAAATCACTACCCATGACCCCGCTGGCTGGATTTCAGTAGAGTGGAACTAAAGGGAGTTCTTAAACTCCTACAAATCACTCACAAACATCTTTTTGCTGGAAAATGAATGCTGTACGAGTGCAAGGAGTTTACGCAGTTTTATCCAAAATATTTCAGCGAGATGAAAAGGAACTTTTGTCAGCATTGGCAGATGTGCCGTAAACAGAGACCTTCCTAAGACATCAAGATGACTTATGGTCGAAGCAAGTTAGTGCAGGTGTAGACAATGTGTCTTGGCTGCTGTGGGACTACAAGTCCCAGAGTGCCTGGCCAGCTTCCCTCTAGCACCACAAAGGCTAAGATTTGCCATTCCACCACGTCTGGTGAGCTAACAGGTTAAGTACACCCAAATTAGCGCATATCTCAATGTTCCATCAGGGAGAGGAGCAGTAAAGGAAAAATCTACGCTTGACACTTGGCGTGTGCAGTCTGCAGGTTCCCTTAAGTCCAAGATGCAGGTGCAGATCTCAGGACCAGCTGCTTCTCCCATGGGCAGCTTTACATGGCTTGCTCAAGAGCTAGTAGCCCCAAACATCTTTTTTTGTGTTAGTACCTGAAGGAAAACTGCAAATATTGCTTACAAACAAATTTTGTGATCGTGTACAATATAAAATATACATTGCAATATTAGATGGCACTGCTGTCTTTGTAAATTAGTTCCGCCGAGCAATAACAGACATCCACGCGTACGAAGCCACAGGCAAACGCTACTTGCCAAATAAAACTAAACATGCTTTTTCTAATTCATTCTCGCAGAAGGTATATATTTCTTTCTTAAATAACCATGACAAATGCCAATCGGGATAGTCTGTTCTGCAGTCACAAATTAAGCACAAGTGGTTCATTCCTGGGATCAATGTTATGTAACTGGGGCAGAAGCTGCTGTAAGTCACAGGCAAAATGGCCCCTGCTACTTAGGAAGTCGTTTATCACAACATCAGTGGTGTCGTCCTTGTTGTTTATGCATTCAGTTGTTGAGTTACCTTGAAAGTGCGATTTCCACCATTAACGCCTACAACAGAATGTTGCAAGGTGATTCAGTCCAGCTGTGTTAAACATAACATTCAATTTAACTTTACCATCCTTCCTGTCCAGATTAACCACTGCTGTGTCCTTATGGGGTAGATTATTAAACTCTAATGTAAACACAATTATCTGCAGTGCACTATTTAGTCTCATTGTCCAAATGCTCTTCCTGGTCATTACATAGAACAACTTCTTAAACTACCCGATGGAGATAATTTATCATAGTCCGTTGGTGGGAACAAAATGGGTATGTGTAATTGGGGGGGGGGGGGGCACAAAAGAGATAGCAGTGTTTGTTGGAAGCAATGTTTATAATTATCTACTAAAAGGCGCTATCTTTGCCACCGTGAATGGCTGACTTAAAGCTATTTTCATGGCCGTAATTGTGCAGTCCCAACATTTTTTTTGCTCTTCACCAAATTGTTGCTTGTTGCAGGATACAGCAGAATAGCATCACTTACAGGAATGTACAGAGTAATATTTCTTCTGCAGGCCGATATAGGGGGTAATTCCGAGTTGATCGCAGCAGCAAATTTGTTAGCAGTTTGGAAAAACCATGTGCACTGCAGGGGGGGGGGGGGGGGGGGGGGGGGGCAGATGTAACATGTGCAGAGAGAGTTAGATTTGGGTGGGGTGTGTTCAAACTGAAATCTAAATTGCAGTGTAAAAATAAAGCAGCCAGTGTTTACCCTGCACAGAAACAAAATAACCCACCCAAATCTAACTCTCTCTGCAAATGTTATTTCTGCCCCCCCTCCCTGCAGTGCACATGGGCCCTCATTCCGAGTTGTTCGCTCGCAAGCTGCATTTAGCAGCTTTGCACACGCTAAGCCGCCGCCTACTGGGAGTGAATCTTAGCTTATCAAACTTGCGAACGAAAGATTTGCAATATTGCGAATAGACACTTCTTAGCAGTTTCTGAGTAGCTCCAGACTTACTCGGCATCTGCGATCAGTTCAGTGCTTGTCGTTCCTGGTTTGACGTCACAAACACGCCCAGCGTTCGCCCAGACACTCCTCCGTTTCTCCAGCCACTCCCGCGTTTTTCCCAGAAACGGTAGCGTTTTTTCACACACACCCATAAAACGGCCTGTTTCCGCCCAGAAACACCCACTTCCTGTCAATCACATTACGATCACCAGAACGAAGAAAAAACCTCGTAATGCCGTGAGTAAAATACCTAACTGCATAGCAAATTTACTTGGCGCAGTCACACTGCGGACATTGCGCATGCGCATTAGCGACTAATCGCTCCGTTGCGAGAAAAAAATACAGAGCGAACAACTCGGAATGACCCCCATGGTTTTGCCCAACTGCTAACAAATTTGCTGCTGCGATCAACTCTGAATTACCCCCATAATCTCTTGTTATTTTATATGTAATGTACCACATTGACGTTACTTGTAACATCAGCAGCACAGACCCTCCAAATACTAGAGATGAGCGGGTTCGGTTTCTCTGAAACCGAACCCGCACGAACTTCATGTTTTTTTTACGGGTCCGAGCAGACTCGGATCCTCCCGCCTTGCTCGGTTAACCCGAGCGCGCCCGAACGTCATCATGACGCTGTCGGATTCTCGCGAGACTCGGATTCTATATAAGGAGCCGCGCGTCGCCGCCATTTTCACACGTGCATTGAGATTGATAGGGAGAGGACGTGGCTGGCGTCCTCTCCATTAGAAATTAGATTAGAAGAGAGAGAGAGATTGTGCAGAGTCAGACAGAGTTTACCACAGTGACCAGTGCAGTTGTTGTTAGTTAACTTTTATTTATTTTAATATAATATATCCGTTCTCTGCTATATCCGTTCTCTGCCTGAAAAAAAACGATACACAGCAGCAGCCAGTCACACAGTGTGACTCAGTCTGTGTGCACTCAGCTCAGCCCAGTGTGCTGCACATCAATGTATAAAAGGCAAAGCTTATAATAATTGTGGGGGAGACTGGGGAGCACTGCAGGTTGTTATAGCAGGAGCCCCCAGGAGTACATAATATTATATTAATTTAAAATTAAACAGTGCACACTTTTGCTGCAGGAGTGCCACTGCCAGTGTGACTAGTGGTGACCAGTGCCTGACCACCAGTATAGTAGTATATTGTTGTATGTATTGTATACTATCTCTTTATCAACCAGTCTATATTAGCAGCAGACACAGTACAGTGCGGTAGTTCACGGCTGTGGCTACCTCTGTGTCGGCAGTCGGAACTCGGCAGGCAGTCCGTCCATCCATAATTGTATTACAATATATACCACCTAACCGTGGTATTTTTTTTTCTTTCTTTATACCGTCGTCATAGTGTCATACTAGTTGTTACGAGTATACTACTATCTCTTTATCAACCAGTGTACAGTGCGGTAGTTCACGGCTGTGGCTACCTCTGTGTCGGCAGTCGGCAGGCAGTCCGTCCATCCATAATTGTATTATTATTATAATATATACCACCTAACCGTGGTTTTTTTTTCATTCTTTATACCGTCATAGTGTCATACTAGTTGTTACGAGTATACTACTATCTCTTTATCAACCAGTGTACAGTGCGGTAGTTCACGGCTGTGGCTACCTCTGTGTCGGCAGTCGGCAGGCAGTCCGTCCATCCATAATTGTATTATTATTATAATATATACCACCTAACCGTGGTTTTTTTTTCATTCTTTATACCGTCGTCATAGTGTCATACTAGTTGTTACGAGTATACTACTATCTCTTTATCAACCAGTGTACAGTGCGGTAGTTCACGGCTGTGGCTACCTCTGTGTCGGCAGTCGGCAGGCAGTCCGTCCATCCATAATTGTATTATTATTATAATATATACCACCTAACTGTGGTATTTTTTTTTCTTTCTTTATACCGTCGTCATAGTGTCATACTAGTTGTTACGAGTATACTACTATCTCTTTATCAACCAGTGTACAGTGCGGTAGTTCACGGCTGTGGCTACCTCTGTGTCGGCAGTCGGCAGGCAGTCCGTCCATCCATCCATAATTGTATTATTATTATAATATATACCACCTAACTGTGGTATTTTTTTTTCTTTCTTTATACCGTCGTCATAGTGTCATACTAGTTGTTACGAGTATACTACTATCTCTTTATCAACCAGTGTACAGTGCGGTAGTTCACGGCTGTGGCTACCTCTGTGTCGGCAGTCGGCAGCCCGTCCATAATTGTATATACCACCTAACCGTGGTTTTTTTTTCTTTCTTTATACATACATACTGCAGTGCCACTCCTAGATGGGCCCGGTGTTTGTGTCGGCCACTAGGGTCGCTAATCTTACTCACACAGTCAGCTACCTCATTGCGCCTCTTTTTTTCTTTGCGTCATGTGCTGTTTGGGGAGGGTTTTTTGGAAGGGCCATCCTGCGTGACACTGCAGTGCCACTCCTAGATGGGCCCGGTGTTTGTGTCGGCCACTAGGGTCGCTAATCTTACTCACACAGCTACCTCATTGCGCCTCTTTTTTTCTTTGCGTCATGTGCTGTTTGGGGAGGGTTTTTTGGAAGGGACATCCTGCGTGACACTGCAGTGCCACTCCTAGATGGGCCCGGTGTTTGTGTCGGCCACTAGGGTCGCTTATCTTACTCACACAGCGACCTCGGTGCAAATTTTAGGACTAAAAATAATATTGTGAGGTGTGATGTGTTCAGAATAGGCTGAAAATGAGTGTAAATTATGTTTTTTGAGGTTAATAATACTTTGGGATCAAAATTACCCCCAAATTCTATGATTTAAGCTGTTTTTTAGGGTTTTTTGAAAAAAACACCCGAATCCAAAACACACCCGAATCCGACAAAAAAAATTCGGTGAGGTTTTGCCAAAACGCGTTCGAACCCAAAACACGGCCGCGGAACCGAACCCAAAACCAAAACACAAAACCCGAAAAATTTCAGGCGCTCATCTCTACCAAATACCACTTCATTTTCATGAAATAGTACGTGTTTATTTGTTATTATGGCACCTCATTTAATTAATTGGTACACAAACTTCAATAGCCAGTAAATACATGAGCAACTATCATGTCTTAATGAGTATAGTGTTTAACTAGGCACATGGGTAGACATGCAGAAAACTATATGTCATTGGGTAACGGTTATATTTAATGAACAAGGGCTCGCCCATTATAAGAGTGTGGTGGTATGAAATTTTAATTGTCGTCAGTGTCTGTTTTCCTGCGAGGCTCCTCATTACTCTTTGGGTGCACAGGAAACTAAGGCGTTCGTGTATTTGTATCCTAATATTTTACTGGTAAGACATGTGAGTGCCACAGGTCCCTGGGCTAGCTCTCGGCACCTTCAGTTTTTAGGACTTAGGGGTCTATTCATGAAGCAGTGAAAAGAGTGGAGAAGTGAGTCTGTGGAGAAGTTGCCCATGGCAACCAATCAGCTTCTCCGTACAATTGTATAATATGAAAATTATGAATGTTACCTCAATGCTAATTGGTTGCCATGGGCAACTTCTCCACTGGCTCACTTCTCCACACTTTTCACTGCTTCATGAATAGACCCCATTGGGGTCTATTTACTAAGCCTTGAACTGAGATAAAGTGGACGGAGATAAAGCCAATCAGCTCCTAACTACCATGTCACAGGCTGGGTTTGAAAAATGACAGTTAGGAGCTGGTTGGCTGGTACTTTATTTCAGTGCAGTTTATCTCCATCTAAAGGTGGGTACACACTAATAGATATATCTGCAGATCAATTGATCTGCAGATATATCTATGGACGGATCGAGCAGTGTGTTCAGCATACACACTGCTCGATCCGTCGGGGACTGACGTCATGAACTGGGCGGGCGTGTACACACGCCCGCCCAGTTCAGCTGTCAATCACCGCCGGCCGCCACAGCATGTGTACACACACACAGCGACGCGCCAATATATCGGTAGAACGACGGAGTTCACAGACGTATCGGCCGTACACACTGGCCGACGGTCCCGCGATATATTGGCCGTTCAAGAGAACGGCCGATATATCGACCAGTGTGTACGGGCCTTAAGGCTTAGTAAATAGTCTGCAATTTGCTGCCGATTAACATATATCCATGTAAGTTGAGCGCAGGTATACTTGTTAGTAAATAGACCCCTATGTCCCTTATCGCCTCCATTCTCAGAGCGTTGAGGCTCTTCTGGATAAAATGCCCTAATGCAGTGTTTCATTAGGTCTTGTCGAACAGAGGGAGCTGTAGCTAGACACTGAGGGGGAGCTGTATCAAGCCATGGAGGGAGATAAACCGAGAAGTTGACCAAAGCACCAATCAGGTTCTGTCATTTACCTGTCGCAGTCTATGAAATGACAGAAGATGATTGCTTTTGGGGAAACTTTTCCACTTTATCCCTCTCCCCAGCTTGATACATCTCCCCTTCAGAAAGAAAAGGTTTGTGGTGGGAATTGGGATGAGTTGTTTCCCACCTCTTTGGATTGCTGAGCTTCTCTCCCTTCCAGTGAACAGTATAATAGAAATCAGTGGAACGTTGCCCAAATTGTATAATACCACATCCGACAGGAAAAGCCAACCACAGGGTTGTCTTAAGGGATCAAGTGGGTAGTGCTTGAAATTCATTTTTGGAAGATATTTCGGCAGGTCTTCTGTGCACGCTGTGCTGCCTTCCAGCTGCTGGACTGCATTTCCCAAAATGGACTGCAATTCCCCAAATCAAAAAGCACAGATTTCATAGACCCAACTTCCATGTAGAGACAGCCTTCCCCAGACTAAGGAAGAGATGTACTAAGCAGTGATAAAAGTGGAGAAGTGATCCAGTGGAGAAGTTTCCCATGGCAACCAATCAGCATTGACGTAACATTTATCATTTGCATAATATAAAAGTATACAGAGCAGCTGATTGGTTGCCATGGGCAACTTCTCCACTGGCTCTCTTCTCCACTTTTATCACTACTTAGTACATGTCCCCCAGCCCCACTGTGGCCTTACGCAACATACTCTTTACGGCCCTATCTAGTCATCTGTTTATCAAAAAGAATTTTAAAAAATGTAATAATGGGTAATGGTAATATGGGACCCCCATACGGTGCCCATTGGGCCTTAGCCAGGAGTTTATGTTGATAAATGACCAGGCTGGGGCCCTGCCTAGATCTGATGAGTCACTTGAAGCTCCGTTATTGCGCAGCACTATATAACATACCGGTGCACAGAGTAGGAGGGTAATACATATATATTTTCCAATTTAGTCTTAATCCCAAGCACACATTAACGCCAGAGACCTCTGCTGTCCATGATAGTGTGTTTACCCCATTAACCCCACCTTCCCATGTAATAATATCACCTCATGTTTGTAATGAGTCAAGAGCTTGCAGAGACTTGAAAGCATAAAGTGAGAATAATTTGTCTTATCAGATGCAGACACTGCAGGGAATTGAGCCTTATCTATTCTTAGTGTTAAGACTGCCTGGTCACTTCCTAAACTCTGCAGCCTCATTCTCCGTCAGCCTGACACAATCCAGATCACTGCAAACTGGGATTTTATTGGTTACAGCTCCAACATTCTCTCCCTTCTCATCCTTCAACAGGTTCCCTTTATGAGGCATAACTACACTAAATAATATCTTGCCTTGCTCTCTCCCCCATTCATTCTGCAGGCTTTAATTGCTTGGAATACAAGCCAGATTCTCACGTTCAACCAAGTCTCCATCACCTCTGGCTGCCGTTATTCATTGCTATTAGACAACATCTAACTAAGATATTGGCTTGCACTTTGACACTGACACTGCTACTGTTCTTGATTGCACTGTCAATCTCAAAGGAGCCAAAAAAAAAAAAAAGTCCAACCTGCTGGTAAAATGTTCAATCACTAAGCGAGTAATGTGTAATAATAACACCATGTCTGCTCCATTCGGTGCTATGCATGACCTCTTCTCACGCAAGGATATCAATTTATTGTCTTTTACTAAATACCTTATAGCACTGTTCTGTGCTTTTCAGCCTTGTCTCATATATTTACTTTCACTGCCCTACAATGCAAAACAAAGCTTCAAGGGGAACACCATGTGGCGCAGTGGGTAGCATTGCTGCCTCACAGTGATGGGGTCATGGATTTCAGTCTGACCATGGTCCTTTGTATTTTCTCACAGTATTTGTGTTTGTATCCCGGGTACACAGATTTCCTTCCACTCTCCAAAGACACACTGATGGGTTCATTGGCTTTGGATCAACCTACCACTAGTGTGCGCATGACTGTGTGGCGGGTAATATAGATTGTAAGCTCCACTGGGCAGGGCTTAATGTGGTTGACTAAATATAGGTGGGCGGGTAATATAGATTGTAAGCTCCACTGGGCAGGGCTTAATGTGGTTGACTAAATATAGGTGATAGGTACATAACTGATGAGAAATTATTACAGCGGTGTGCAATGCATAGAACACAGGGGAGCTATAATATCACAGGGCAAGAAAAAGAAACAGATGACCTGATGATATAAATACAGGTCTGAAGAGCACAGATGAGAGTCAGACAAGTTAAGTAATGTAGGTAGCAGTGGCAAGGAGGGCCTGCAGAAGACACTATGGAGGTCATTCCGAGTTGATCGTAGCTGTGCTAAATTTAGCACAGCTACGATCATGAACTCAGACATGCGGGGGGACGCCCAGCACAGGGTTAGTCCGCCCCGCATGTATATGCCACCGCGCCAACGCAGAAGTGCAAAGGCATCGCACAGTGGAGATACCTTTGCACTTCAAGAGAAGCTCCCGGCCAGCGCAGCTTTGGCGTGCTGGCCGGGAGCTACTCATCGCTCCCCAGCCTTCAGTGGCTGCGTGTGACGTCACACAGCCGCTGCGGGCCACTCCCCGCACAGTCCGGCCACGCCTGCGCTGGCCGGACCGCACCCACGAAACGGCAGCCAAACGCCACCGTTTTGCCCCCTCCCGCCCATCGTCATAGCGCAGCGACAGGTGGCCATGCGCCGGCGCACTGCCGCGCCTGCGCATGCGCAGTTCTGACCCGATCGCTACGCTGCGAAAAACTGCAGCGTGCGATCGGGTCAGAATGACCCCCTAAATGAAAGAGGATGGATCGCTAGAAGCAGAGCACATTAAGGCGACACAGAAATGAAATGGAACACTGCGTCAACAAATATATACAGAAATTTACAAGATCACTTTATCTCTCTCCCCCCCCACTACATCTCACTAGTTATATGACTGAAGGCAGCTCGGATCATTCACTCCTTAAACAAATTAGCTCCTTGCTCCCTGTATCATGTTATTTCACAGGCATTATTTTACAAGGCCTCATACGCAGGAGGTCATTCCCCGTGCATGATGGCTTGTTGTTCATGAATCTGCTTTGTGCCAATTTGTGTGTGCATGTGCAATCAAAAGTGACTTGGAGTTAGCGAGATGATAATCAGCTGACTGCTGGTACAAAAACTTCTCCTATTCGGCCACCATGCATCAAGATGATTCCAAGTGAATGGGATTTTAATCACCTGTCACTGCCTCCAGCCCTTTCTCTATATTTATGATAATTTTTTTTGTCTTTTTATTGAAATCAGTGTTGACTGAATCAAGTAATCCTGATTAGCAATCTCACTGTATCCAGTCAAGAGTGAAATGCATTAGAGCGTTAGTGGTACACTGAACATACTGGAATAGGCAAGAGGGGAAAGGATGTTTGACTTGGTGATAGGTGAGCGGGAGAGGGTGGGTGAAAATGCCGGGAACCTAATTATTCAGGAAGGAAGGGGGGGGGGGGGGGAAGGTGTATTGAATTAATGGAGCTTTTTTCATGTAAATCATGTGGGTTGCAGAAAAATAAATAAATACAAATTTCCCCATATACATGATGATTTGCTGAAGCACGGCTACATGCATCTTGGATATTGCTGTCATCTAAAGGAGGGTCACGTGATGCTGGAAGGCGTGATAAAAGTGCGAGCTCTTTGTCCAAAATGTCAATGTTACAAGCAGCATGTGTGGTTTTTTAATTACCTAAAGTTATCATGGAAAAAAGCAAAAAAAAAAAAAAAAAAAAAAAATAATAATAATAATAATAAAAATGTATGTCTGCTATTTGGTCCTATTTCTAATTGGGCATGTAAAATATAGTCAAAACTGATGGTACAACCTTTATATTACTGCTTGAGTAGACCCCCCATACACGCACACACGCAAGGGTGCAACCTTTATATTACTGCGTGAGTAGACACCCCCCATACACACACGCACGCAAGGGTGCAACCTTTATATTACTGCGTGAGTAGACCCCCCATACACACACGCACGCATGCACGCAATGGTACAACCTTTATATTACTGCGTGAGTAGACACCCCCATACATACACGCACGCATGCACGCAATGGTACAACCTTTATATTACTGCGTGAGTAGACACCCCCATACATACACGCACGCAGTGGTACAACCTTTATATTACTGCTTGAGTAGACCCCCCATACACACACGCACGCACGCACGCACGCACGCAAGGGTACAACCTTTATATTACTGCGTGAGTAGACACCCCATACACACACGCACGCATGCACGCAGTGGTACAACCTTTATATTACTGCGTGAGTAGACCCCCCATACACACACGCACGCAATGGTACAACCTTTATATTACTGCGTGAGTAGAACCCCCATACACACACACGCACGCATGCACGCAATGGTACAACCTTTATATTACTGCGTGAGTAGACCCCCCATACACACACGCACGCAATGGTACAACCTTTATATTACTGCGTGAGTAGACCCCCCATACACACACGCACGCATGCACGCAATGGTACAACCTTTATATTACTGCATGAGTAGACCCCCCATACACACACGCACGCATGCACGCAATGGTACAACCTTTATATTACTGCGTGAGTAGACCCCCATACACACACGCACGCATGCACGCAATGGAACAACCTTTATATTACTGCGTGAGTAGACCCCCCATACACACACGCACGCATGCACGCAATGGTACAACCTTTATATTACTGCGTGAGTAGACCCCCCATACATACATGCACGCATGCACGCAATGGAACATCCTTTATATTACTGCGTGAGTAGACCCCCATACACACACGCACGCATGCACGCAATGGAACAACCTTTATATTACTGCGTGAGTAGACACCCCCATACATACACGCACACATGCACGCAATGGTACAACCTTTATATTACTGCGTGAGTAGACCCCCCATACACACACGCACGCATGCACGCAATGGTACAACCTTTATATTACTGCGTGAATAAACACCCCCATACACACATGCACGCATGCACGCAATGGTACAACCTTTATATTACTGCGTGAGTAGACACCCGATACATACACGCACGCATGCACGCAATGGTACAACCTTTATATTACTGCGTGAGTAGACCCCCCATACACACACGCACGCATGCACGCAATGGTACAACCTTTATATTACTGTGTGAGTAGACACCCCATACACACACGCACACATGCACGCAATGGTACAACCTTTATATTACTGCGTGAGTAGACACCCCCCATACACACACGCACGCACGCAAGGGTGCAACCTTTATATTACTGCGTGAGTAGACCCCCCATACACACACGCACGCATGCACGCAATGGTACAACCTTTATATTACTGCGTGAGTAGACACCCCCATACATACACGCACGCATGCACGCAATGGTACAACCTTTATATTACTGCGTGAGTAGACACCCCCATACATACACGCACGCAATGGTACAACCTTTATATTACTGCTTGAGTAGACCCCCCATACACACACGCACGCACGCACGCAAGGGTACAACCTTTATATTACTGCGTGAGTAGACACCCCATACACACACGCACGCATGCACGCAGTGGTACAACCTTTATATTACTGCGTGAGTAGACCCCCCATACACACACGCACGCAATGGTACAACCTTTATATTACTGCGTGAGTAGACCCCCCATACACACACGCACGCATGCACGCAATGGTACAACCTTTATATTACTGCGTGAGTAGACCCCCCATACACACACGCACGCAATGGTACAACCTTTATATTACTGCGTGAGTAGACCCCCCATACACACACGCACGCATGCACGCAATGGTACAACCTTTATATTACTGCGTGAGTAGACCCCCATACACACACGCACGCATGCACGCAATGGAACAACCTTTATATTACTGCGTGAGTAGACACCCCCATACATACACGCACACATGCACGCAATGGTACAACCTTTATATTACTGCGTGAGTAGACCCCCCATACACACACGCACGCATGCACGCAATGGTACAACCTTTATATTACTGCGTGAATAAACACCCCCATACACACATGCACGCATGCACGCAATGGTACAACCTTTATATTACTGCGTGAGTAGACACCCGATACATACACGCACGCATGCACGCAATGGTACAACCTTTATATTACTGCGTGAGTAGACCCCCCATACACACACGCACGCATGCACGCAATGGTACAACCTTTATATTACTGTGTGAGTAGACACCCCATACACACACGCACACATGCACGCAATGGTACAACCTTTATATTACTGCGTGAGTAGACCCCCCATACACACACGCACTCGCAAAAAAATGCATCCATGATAAAATTGCTGATAAACTAATGAATAGGAGCAATCCGATAGTCACCACTGTGCACTATCAGGTCAGTTGATCAATAATAATTGGAATTACCACACACCAACTGCCAGCAGGGTGGAAATCATTACAACAGAGGACAATGGCTTCTGTTTTATAGCTTCCTGTGAAGGAGATTAAGATAACAGAACCTGTGAAGAAGCTTTGATTAGCCAGACTTTCCAAAACCCCAATTTGTCATATTTTTGCAGCTCTGTTAGGCTATTTCCACCCTAGAAATACTCTTGATTGAATCGTTTCATTGGCCTTTCCAAGTTGTTTCAAGTTATATAATCCCCTTTCCTAAACTCGTCTTTCTAGTGTGCACTGCAAGAAACCTTCATGCCCACTGAATGCACCATTGCCCCCCCCCTCCAATACTGACGTTTGTGTGTTTGTTTATTTTTGTTGTTGTTGTATAAAACACTTTGTGATTGACATCTGCACCGCTCATGGCTGCTAACGACTGGTGTTTTGTTATCTTTTTGCTGCTTTCTTTGCATGCTTGTTAAAAAGTGGAGTCAGGGTGTCTGTGACAAAACCCCTAACAAGTTCTTCCTAATCAGCCTCGGAATGTTTCTGTCAAGCACAAGAAAAATGCTCAGCTTGAACAAAGCCCTATTTCTCCCCCCAAGAAACACATTTGTTTAAAGATTGGCCTGTCAATTTGTGAATCAACATTTCGTCTTTTTTTTTTCCTTCTCTTTCCTCCTTCTTGCCTCAGACATCACGCTTTTCCCCCCAAGTAGGGGAAATAATACAAAGCTGCTATTTGTTGTTTGAAGGAAGTAAACTTCATCAGTCCGACTGTGATGTGTGCTTCAAATGTCACTCAGTACAGCTTTCCTGTAATGAAACACTGCACACAGATTTCTCCCTTTAGGCTCCAGGGGATTAGGCCCAGTAAATGGGAGAAAAAGGAAGAAAAAAAAAACAACATCTCTTCAATGTTGTTGGTGCATCCGAGTGAGAAGTTTAAATCCACAATATATTCAAATATTGATATTTCTACTTGTCAGAGAAAGAAGCGTTTTGATATCTCCACTGAGCACCGTTGTCAGAAGACTAGCAAGAAATGTGTCAAATAATTCATAAATGGAGTTTGCTGGTGTGAAGTCAACTGGGAACAACCTAGAGAAAAGAAATGATATCTATTGTTGTCGCTGTACAGTACGGGGCAACCTAACTTGAAACAGGGCAAATGGTGCTTTTTGGGTAGGTGGAGATGGGACAGGGGGTGTTAGTTGCTCTTTATAAGATTATAATGCACATAATATACTTCTGGGGTCTCTCTTTGTGTAGATTAGATGTGTTTTTGTTATTCTCCCACCCCCCACCTTTGGAGGTCTTCTATTTCCCATCCCGCAGTAGCCAATCAGAAAGCAGCTGTTTACAAGGCTGTGTAAGCATTCTTGGTTCTGCATGTGGTTTGCATTAAGACCCCAGAAAGCTGTGAAGGATGGGGGTAATGATGTAAAACACTAGTGTAAATTCCAGACCGCTGATAGCAGTGACTGAGGATTCAACAATTCTCTCAGTATCTTCAAAATGCCACCATATGTTGGAGTCATTTAATGACTTTTTTTTTTTTTTTTTAAGTTTTGGGGGGAGCAAATGTGGAATTTATATCCTTCTCCGCCGTGTCACCATGGCACATTATCCTGTCTGGTTTTGAAATGAATTATATTTAAATGACTTCTATAGTGTCAGAACATTGGTAAGGCATCGAGAGTATCCAGAATTCCATCCTAGACAGATATGTGTGCTTGAGCCAGGCAAGGAATGTGAGAATACCAGACTGGGTCTTTTCACCATGGCATTGACAAGAATGTATGCAGATGATAGTTCAAGTACATGTGGTAGGGAGAATAACGCCACCCTTGATACTAAGGACGTAGTCGTGGTTTCTCTGTGTGATCATATGGTTCACAGCTAGACTTGAGAGGGCATTCCTGCAACAGTGAGCGGACCATCTGGGACTTGGTAAAACTAAGTATGGGAAATATTTAGAAGTCAGTACATGCCAAGAGCTGTGTGTGTGTGTGTGTGTGTGTGTGTGTGTGTGTGTGTGTGTGTGTGTGTGTGTGTGTGTGTAGCCGAGCCATTCAGAAAGTACACGCAGTTTAAACAGAAAATAAAATAATATATTCTGTATAATCGAAATAAATACTGCATATAATCTTAGGCCACATAAAAATTTGGGGAGGCCTAGTGGTCTGTTTGTAAATGGGAAAAGTGCCATGCAGTTGTTTTTGCCAGAAATAGGGCTTTTCTCTTTTTTTATGGCGCTCCGAGGCCGTTGCATCTGGGTTTCCTTTGACAGGCCGGAAAGTGGTCACTGCATATTTAACAAAGAAAGTGGCAGTACCAATGGTCCCGTTGTATTCCTATTTTATAGACACCCCAGGATGATGATGATGATAGCAAACGCCATATACACGAAAAAAAAGGGCTTTATGTTTTATAAAAAATTATAGGGCATATTCATCATCGGACTGAATGGGGTAAAAACAGCTATCCCCTTGATCCGTAACTACTGAAGTAGCAGCTATACTAACCAATGACGGTCTGAACGACTGCTCATGTGTGACCTGAGTTGACGCATGTGCAAGGCCACAGGGCTCGCATTGCGGAGGCGGTGGAGGGATTTGGTTGTTTCCCTCTTCGCAACCCTGCACCTCCTCCACATAGGAAGGAGCGAGACTTCAAAAAGCAAAGCCATCTTAAGTTTCTGCAGGCAAACTCTGAAAACTTTTTCGAAGTTTGTTGCATACTCGGCGACCCCATCTGGCCCCTAGTAATGAATGGGCTCATTACTAAAAACATGCAGAAACATGTAACGGGCCCATAACGGATGATTAATAAGCCCCTTATATCGTATTAAAAGTGTTTTTTTTTTAAAATCCATTTTATTTTTTTTAACATTTGTTTAATGTTTAGTTATTTTTACATTTTTCGCTGAAGCTATTTTGAGAATCCCGAGACCGGACTACCAGCGCAGTGCGCATGTACAGACGATACCGGTTCACACATGTGCTGCTAAGGGGACTCCGCCTGGGCGGCGATGAGTTAATAATATGGTAATTTCCCTGGTGCTGTAAGTGTGCTATTTTTAAGGTTTTATAAGGCCGAATCTTATTAAACGATTAACTTACCTATTCCACGGACTTGTAACTACTTCTCAAAGTAATTATTGTTTCCAAAGAAGGTCTCAGGCCATCCTGGAGTACTTTCAGTCCCATCTGCCATTCGGAATATATTATTTTCCTCTCTTTGTTTTCAGTTGTATATATTCACCGTGCTAGCGTATTTTCTCTTTTGCTTGGTCTTCTGGTTATTCTGGAGCAGACGCTACAACATCCTGACATCTTTGGCTCGTTAGAGTACACTCCAGCTGACTGCAGAAGCTGACGTCTTCCACGCATGCTTGCAGCCCATTCGTTGTTTAAACCCATTGCTTACTGTCTGCCTGGTGTCTATGAGAATCTGTCATCTGGGCCAGAGCACAGGCCGCTGCTCCACTGACAGTAAGGAGGTAAACGCTTGCTGCCTCAATCCCCCATTAACTTTGTGAAGCGTATTGATTTCTTGTAAAAATAATGATATTGACAGGCTCTCTCGGAGTAATTGTTTCCAGAGTACAAAGGTCACCTCTGAGACTGAAGGGTTTTGGAACAAGGGTAGTCTGTGTAAAGTGTTAAGGGATAGATAAAACCCAACAGTATCACTTGCAAGACTTGAAGACTTAAAAATTTTAGTACATTGACAAAACAACTTCTGGCGGGGATTTGCAAGGTTGCCGTGACTCCCATCATTTTAAACAGCAAACTCTTTGCCTCGCGGCCATTCCGCTTTATGTGGTGCATCATTTGTACAGAGTTGCGATGATTGGCCGTTGCGGCTAACATCTTCACTTCTGGAACCGATTCCAATTCAAACTGAAGTGTTGCTTGGCGTGTTGTTAAACGGTAACCGTCTGCTGGTCATTTTTTACTTTACCTTCTTCTTTTGTTGCATTGTACAGCACTGGTGGTCTGTTATAGTTGGCGGCAAAACGTTCTTATAGTTTTTTGTTATTAACCTCAGATTTGCAGGATATGTTGCTGCATTGGGAGAGATAATCTGTGTGTGTTCTTGCACATTATACTCCACTAGTAACACAGTCTGTGGCTACCTTCGAAGTGAAGGCACAGGGGAGATGATACTGAGTACTAGCGCTCTCGAGAAATCAAGAGCTCCCCATTGTTCGTGCTTTGTCACGTAGACGAGCCTGTAACTCAGCGAGATCTGTTGAACAAACAGGCATTAGACAGTCAATAGTGTATCTGCAGACTAATTGCATTGCAGCCATGAACCTCTCTTGTAAATTGCTTGTAGTTTTGACATGAAAAAAGATATTCTTCGAAACTGGATAGCCATCTGTTTACCTGTCAATCTTTTTTTTTATTTTTTATTATAAGATTAGGTGTAATATTGCATGAGATGGTTAGTGTAAAAATATTGGTGGAATCCTGTGCAATGGTCAAAATAATTGTAGGGTTATATGTCTGGGCTTGTTAAAGTATTTGTTTGGTTGTATGGCAGTGATGACTTTTACATTCATTGTTTGTAGTCTGTGATCTAATTTATAATCAAAGGACTAAGAGGCTTGTGAACAACACAGCACCAAACTGATTACCATGGGTAACAACAACACAGCACCCAACTGAGTACCATGGGTAACAACAACACAGCACCCAACTGATTACCATGGGTAACAACAACACAGCACCAAACTGATTACCATGGAAAACAACCACACAGCACCCAACTGATTACCATGGGTAGCAACAACACAGCACCCAACTGATTACCATGGGTAACAACACAGCACCCAACTGATTACCATGGGAAACAACACAGCACCCAACTGATTACCACGGGTAAGAACATAGCACCCAACTGATTACCATGGGTAACAACACAGCACCCAACTGATCACCATGGGAAACAACACAGCACCCAACTGATTACCACGGGTAAGAACATAGCACCCAACTGATTACCATGGGTAACAACACAGCACCCAACTGATCACCACGGGTAAGAACACAGCACCCAACTGATTACCATGAGTAACAACACAGCACCCAACTGATTACCACGGGTAAGAACATAGCACCGAACTGATTACCATGGGTAACAACACAGCACCCAACTGATTACCATGGGTAACAACAACACAGCACCCAACTGATTACCATGGGTAACAACACAGCACCCAACTGATTACCTCGGGTAACAACACAGCACCCAACTGATTACCATGGCTAACAACACAGCACCCAACTGATGTCATTATGTCATTTCTGTGTCATTATTTATTTTGGTATAAACACTGTTTGACAGCTGCAACTATATTTTGCAATACAAAGCACGCAAGCATACACACACACACACACACACACACACACACACACACACACACACACACACTGGTAGATGTATCAAGCCTTCCAAAGAGTTGAGAAGTTGCCCGCAGCAACCAATTGGATGCTAGCTAGCATCTGTCACGTACAATTAATAAAATGATAGGTAGAAGCTTATTGGTGACTATGGGGAACTGCTCCACTTGTAAACTTCTCCACTCTTTAGAAGGCTTGATACATCTCCCTCACTGGCTCTTACACTTATATGTCCAAAAAAGTCACCCAAATAATCTTATTACATACCAAATGAACTATGCACCTAGGTGGACTACAAGTGATAGTTTTACGTCTCTGGTTGTCTTTGTGCTGTGTGGAGAACCAGTGATGTGTATAAAAGGAGATATGGTCCAGGCTACTAGTTATTTATTTGCTCTGATCCTGGACATGGGGTAAACTGATGGTGAAGTAGGTCAACATTGAGCATGTCAGTACATGAAGGCTGAGATGTTGTCTACTGCTTGCTGCAAAAAACCACTGAAGTCATGGAGCCTTCACATAGACTATCAGGGGAGATGTATCAAAACTTCAAAGAGTACAGTCTATTAAATGATGGGTAGAAGCTAACGTCCCCAATTGTCCGCTCTTTGGAAGGGTTAATACATTTCCCCCACGGAGGTTTTATCAATGGACTCCTTACATTGACTTCAATGGAAATAATATTTTGCAATCTTGTTCCCCTTTAAAATACATGGAGACCTATTGAAAAAAAAAAGACAAAAAGAAAATTCAGTCCAAAACTGTGTTACTGTGCTGTGTCTGAGGACATATATAAACTCAAGCTCCATCTAAACAGGTTCCACTTCCAGCACTGACTGATTTTAAATGGTGAAATTGCTTACCAGGTACATTAATATAGAAGAAGACGGGTTAAATGAACCTCTCGTTACGTTCTACTTAGAACAAGACTTGTGCTAACTGTAATCCAATAAACACGGTTGGGGAACAAAAAAAAACCAGAGAGACAACTAAGGTAAGTAACCCTACTGGGAAATAGTGTCCACACTCCTAGCACCGTCTAATGGGCATTTAGGTGCAAACTAGCAGTGAAGTGTTAAATATTTACACTCGGAATGCCAATAGTAATTGTCCACTTTATCTGAGCTAGCCTAGGGAAATGTCTTACTTGTCTCCTTGTTACTTCAATAAACAGGAGGCTGGAAAATCCCCTCACTATTTCTTAGGGGCTTAGAATTAATAAAGCTTGGCAGTATAAAATATGAGCTTTAGTTGTTTTGAATGATCACTTCTGCGTGAGGCTATATAATATGGCTTTAACTCCATGTGGCCTGTCTATTAAGCAAGACAAGGATGAGCTTTGGAAATAATAAAAAATATTTATGTTTTTCTTAGCGATACTAACAAGGTAACATATCAGGGGAGAAATGGCAGGCAAAGAATAAGGTTAGTGTTTCTTATGAATTCATGGCACAGTTGGATCCCATTCCGTTCCCATAAACGCCCTAGGATCCTGGTTTCACTGCTGCCATTATTTCACAAATTGTATTTTTCCCCTTTTTGTTTGTGAAATCATAAGTGTCATAAATGCCTCCATCTCATATATATTTGATACTTAATATTAGTTTCAGCCCAGGAAAGTGCACTTTACATGTGGCAACATACAATTACCTGAGAGTGTTATTGCAAAGGCAAAAATCAATATCAATTTATAATTCAGGATTGCAGCCTATCAGTTTTTTTATGTCTCTCTATCCAGTCTCATTAATTTTTTATTATGATTGACTGAAACTGAAAGATTTTTAACATGTTTCACTGTTATTTATTCAACCTTAATAATTAAATAAACCTTAATTGGCTGTATTTTTGTAGCATCTCAAAAGCTATGGCCAGAATGAGTTTTTTTGGTGACCATACATAATTAATACTTGAAATACCATGGGCCGTTACAAGTGAGGCCAGCAGAGGAACATTATCTGTTTGTGTCCTAATAAGAGGAATAAAAAACGCCAGCCCTGAGAAATTCACGTAATAAAGGAAAAATAACAAAACTGAGGTTAGGAAGAAACCCCATAGATTGTAAGCTTACGAGCAGGGCCTTCCTACCTCTATGTCTATCTGTTTTTACCCAGTTTTGTTCTATTACTGTTTTCTAATTGTAAAGCGCAACGGAATATGCTGCGCTATATAAGAAACTGTTAATAAATAAATAAATAAAACCAAAAAAGCAAAACAGGAAAATAAAAGTATTATATATAAAAAAAAAAATTACACGAGAAATAACTTTTTCTACGTCCACACTTACATCTGGATTTTACTTGTAATCATCGCCTTTCATGATAAAAGGGGCAAATGAAGATGACCTCACCAAGGATATATTTGATTGGTGCTTAACGCGCATCTTTAAAAGGTGATTGACAGTTGGAAAATTGCACTTTCAAATTTCATCCGTATTCATTTCAGTTGTACTTTCACATGTCAGTTTCCTGCCATCCGAAGACAGACCAAGGCTATATGCATTAGCTGTTACCACACAGAAGAAGAAAAAAAAAAAACAGAAGAGGAAGACAATCCCGTACTTGAGGAGTCTGAAGGAAAATCAATCATGTCATAAGTGAGAAGTATGGATAAGTTTGAGCTGTGGAGAGTTGGATAATTTTCAGTGCTGGTCACTCCGTCGTGTTTTGAAAAGGCAATGCTCTGCCAAGTAGGAGGACCCACAATTATGTTTGTGTTAAAAGTCTAGAAATCTGGGATTTTCCTTGCTTCTACCCATCACTTATATTGTGTCTGGCATCCCTTTGTATAAAGATCAGCAATAGATATGGTGATATAAGGACACAAGGCCTAATTCAGTGCTGGATGCAGGAGTGATCGGTGCTGTGTCTTTGGTCCCAGCAGATCTGAGAAGATATGTAAAGGATGCAGGTGTCGTCTTTTGAAATGAAGCACCCACCTGCGGCTTCTCATATCCGCTGTATGAGTCTGAACATGTGGCATCAGGAACACGGGGCGAAACATCAGACAGATCAGTAACTATACAATGTCCACTGTATCTAAGCCACCAAGGCCAGTGAATCTGCATCAGAAGATGCTAGCTTTTGGCACTTCCACAAAACGGAGGCGACACGCCTTCGTGTGCAACGCTCACCAAGTCCACCTCCCTGATGCCTATGAACGGGGTCTCAGCTGTGTTGAGGAACACGTGCACTATGTCTCCAATGTGCAGTCCTCAAAACAGTGCCCCTCTGTGTCCAAATCGGAACAACATCCACTTCTGAATCAGAGCCATAATGCAGTTTCAGATGCCCAGGGACTGAGGCCCTCTACTTTGTGCTGCTAAGTGTTTTTGGCGGCCTGGATTGTGTACAGTTTTCATTTGTTATTATTAACATTATTATTAACATCTTTGTATATAGCGCTATCATATTACGCTATGCTTTACAATTGGCAAAACAGTAATAGTGACTGCCAAGACCAAGCGCACCAAATCCCTGAGACCTGACATATGGAAGGCAGGGCTTAATATTACCTCTTCAAGTATTTTATCACTCCGCCATATAAAAGATACACCCACTCTTGGTAAGTACCTATGTCCCCCAGTGGCTTGACACTTCCTATTAGCACTGACCAAGCGAGAAAAGAGATGGTTTCCCATGCACCATATATTTGGTTCAGCATGTCAGTGTATTGCTTGGTAGGAGGATGACATCCAAGAGTATGGCGGCTTTCAAATCTTGTGGTTGCTGTATGGCATACTTATGTTAACATACTCTCATCCATATTAATAAATAATGAGAAATTATTAGATTTAATAGCAAAGTTTATCTTAGGTTGCAATTTTCGTTCAACATATTGTATGCATGTCAGCAATTTTTGCATATGTATATCTATTATTGTGCTTCGCACAGTAAGGTGCCCGTGGCTGTTCCCTGTATTTAACATTTGGCGTAACAAATTACTTTTACTATTATAATGCTATGTTTGCATCACATCCATTTATCACCCCTTTTATGCCTCCCATGCTTTTATTTTGCTTTAGCTTTGCAGCTGCTGTCTGACATTGAGTGCTCAGCTTTCTGCCAGCTTGGTTCTAGTTTTCCTCGAATGTATTGTAGAATAATTATTACCCTGGCCGAGGTGTATGACCCTACTTTTATCTACATTAAATAAGAATCTGAGATGCCATGGCTTTGTTTGCCATCACTTTAAAAACATTTCCCCTAAAACCTCTACATTATTGTGACGTGTAGATGCTCGTCAAAGGAATTATTTAAATAATACATAAAAAATATTAATTTTTGAAAAACACTTAAATCGTGAATCTTTTTTTTTTTTTTTTTTCCCCCATTTTGCCTGAAAGACATGTTGCGCTTTGAGCTTGTATGAGATTGTTTCAGTCTTAGTGAAGTTTTTAGGCAGAAAGCAATCCAGGTAACTAGCCATTTAAATGCAAAATGCAATAATGGGATAACGTGCGCTCACCAAATAAGGAACAAAGATTGAGAGACTTAAGTTTTGATAAAGATGATGGAGCTTGAAACCTGTTGCTAAGCGTCAATTTCTTTTGTTTTTCTTTTTATTAAGGGTCCAAAAATATGTTTTCATTGATTCTCTTACATTCACATGTAGTCGGTCTGTATTGCCGTATTGTGTTATTTAGTTGGATGCAAAAATGTTAGCATCTTAGAACCATATTCAATTGCTGAAAAGATTGAGAGTCTATTCAGGAAGTAGTAAAAAGAGTGTAGAAAAAGACCAGTGGAGAAGTTGCCCATGGTAACCAATCAGCTTTGAAGGAAGCCATTATCAAGTACATCCTATAAAATGTAAGGGAGATGCTGATTGGTTGCCATGGTCAACTTCTCCGCGGGTCTGTTTCTCCACTGTTTTCACTGCTTCATGAATAGACTCTTGACTCTGTACATCCCCCCTCCCTATGCATTTGATATGGCTGCGACTGAACCCGGATAAAACAGAGGTCCTTATGATAGGACCGCAGCATTACAGGACAAGACTGCAGCATAGCCAACCAACTGGACTTACAGTCGGGGATTCAGAATTACAAACCACTGATCGTGTGCAGAATCTTGGCGTTGTCCTGGATGGTGGCTTGACACTTATACATCAGATATCAGCCACAATCAAATCCTCATTCTTTCACCTGAGGAACATAGCCAGAATCAAGCACTTAATTCCCTCAGATGATCTGCCAAAAGTCATACATGCGTTTGTATCATTTTGATTAGACTACTGTAATGCCCTCTTCATTGGTCTCCCAGCAAAAGAATTGCACCGCTTACAGCTGGTGCAAAACACAGCTGCCAGGCTGTTAACCGACCAGCCCCATTCCAGCCACATAACACCCATCCTCTACTCCCTTCACTGGCTGCCTGTAAGATGGTGAATCATCTTTCAGATTGGCTTACTGAGTTTCAAAGCCCTACATGACCAGGGCCCAAGGTACCTGAAGCAGCTTCTGATCCCATACTGCCCACTCGATTACTGCGATCTATAGATGAAGGAGTTTTAGCAGTACCTAGAATCTCCAGTGATACATCTGAGGGTCGAGCTTTTAGTCATGCGGCTCCGACTCTATGGAACTCACTTCCCCGCACAGTGCGAGAGGCCCCAATTATAGAATCCTTCAAAAGTAGACTCAAGACTTTCCTGTTTACTCAAGCATTTCCATAATGTCCCTTTAGTATCTACATGCTTCTGTATTTTATGAAAAGCTGTTCTGTACTTCATTATTTCCTGTACTATATTATGCTATGTATCTGTTAAGCGCCTTGAGTCCCATTGGAGAAAGAGCGCTATATAAATAAAATTATTATTATTATTATTATTATTATTGATTTGTTATGACGCTACTCATATACATGATTTCGTTACCTTTTGATTAGGGTGTGCATTAAAAATAGGTGATGTCATGCAAATGGGCGTGGCCTGGTTCTTGAGCTTATAAGGACAGGCAGACAGTGTTTCTTGTATCTTATTTTTGTAACCACAGTGAAACGCAGCAGAAAATTTCACTGCGCTGCTTGTTTCAGCCCCCGTCCTGCCGCCAAACCAACAAACACAAGAACCAGTGACAGTTTAATTTCCTTAATTTGCTGCTCTGATAAAGGGTATCATTGAAAATAAGTAGCAGTATGAAAACAGCAGAAGACAGATGTTACAATCTTGTTTCTTATATCACACGACGAAAGCCAATCTAGGCTGTAATAAATTTAACACAAAAATCAAATACAAAACAAATTTATTCCTCCGGAGTTGATACCCTGGTCATTTTCCTCCTTGTCTTGTATTAAGCTTTAAAAATCAACTGTCACTCCCTATCGATTGCTGCTGAATTGTTATCTATATTTCTCAAAAGTACTCTTGACAGTTAATACAGTGTAAATTATAATCTGGGGAAATGCTGCTTGTATTTGGCAGCGAATTGCTTATATTTTGAATAAGGCTGGTGTATATTCTGATAGTACTATGGCTGCAAGGATGGAGAATCTGTTGTATCAATTTATTTTGCCATTCCGATATAGCCAAATAAGAGTGGATAGCCTAATTGAGTCACATACTTATACTTACGACTGTCCATTAATAGATAAATAAGTAAATTGGCTTAGTAAGCATGCTCAGCCAAACATCAGGCACTAGGTCTACTACAGTGTGAAACATAGATAGATAGATAGATAGATAGATAGATAGATAGATAGATAGATAGATAGATAGATAGATGGTAAAACATTATCTGTGTACAGAAAGCCATGCAGTGGTTGGAAACCAGTTGCCAGCCACAATATGGCTGCTGCCTAGACTAACAATCAAAGAATTTAGTATTCAGTAACACAGCAATGAATGCAGTATTAAGTCCTTCAGTCTCGGCATATGACTCTGGTGGTCATTCCGAGTTGTTCGCTCGCTGCCGATTTTCGCAGTGCAGTGATTAGGGAAAAAAATGGCAAAAATGCGCATGCGCATGGTACGTACTTTCACACAAAACTTTGTAGATTTACACAAGGTCGAGCGACGTTTTTTCATCGCTCGAGTGATTGTAGTGTGATTGACAGGAAGTGGGTGTTTCTGGGTGGAAACTGGCCGTTTTCAGAGAGTGTGCTAAAAAACGCAGGCGTGCCAGGTAAAAACGCAGGAGTGGCTGGAGAAACGGGGGAGTGGCTGGCCGAACGCAGGGCGTGTTTGTGACATCAAACCAGGAACTAAACGGACTGAGGTGATCGCAGTCTAGGAGTAGGTCTGGAGCTACTCAGAAACTGCAAGGAATTATTTAGTAGCAGTTCTGCTAATCTTTTGTTCGCTATTCTGCTAAGCTAAAATACACTCCCAGAGGGCGGCGGCCTAGCGTTTGCAATGCTGCTAAAAGCAGCTAGCGAGCGAACAACTCGGAATGAGGGCCTCTATCAGGTAAATGTAATAGGGTCAGAGTTTGCCATTTTTAAAGTGGCAGTCATTTTCAAAGCAACACAAGGCTGGTTTTGCTTTGTAAAGGATTGCCGCTTTAAAAATACGTGCACTCTCAAACGAAAAACCCTAATCTCGGCAACCTCTGACCATATTACATTTACCTGAATGTATCAAAACTGCATCTGATCATCACTATAATTTAATTTATTCATATTTATTCAAGTACATTAAGCAGCTAACTTTGCTTTTCTTAGTGTAAGGCTTCTTCTACAAAGCCAGTCCAGAGGTTACTCTCATGGGAATCAGTTACAGTTGGTTGACCTGACAAACCCAATACATGACACCTATCTGATGGAAATTCTTCCATTGCAGGTATCAGATTTTGCTGGATAAATCCAGGCAGGACATAAGCACAGGATCTGGGTATACAATGTCATGAATAGAGATGTATTAAAATTTGAAAAGAGTGGAGAAGTGAGTCAGTGGAGAAGTTGCCCATGGCAACCAATCAGCATTGATGTAATATTTATCATCTGCATACTATAAAAGTATACAGAGCAGCTGAATGGTTGCCATGGGCAACTTCTCCACTCTTTTCACTGCTTAGTACATCTCCCCCAAGCAGTACATGTAGAAAACCAGTCAGGGAATTATAGTCCTTTTCAGACACATTGCTCTGGCATGTGTCCATGTGTGGTTGCACTACAATGATTGGCTAACCCGATTATATGGGGGGGGGGGGGAGGGGATTTAACAGGGTTGCCAACTTTAAATAGCTCCTCTCCGGGAGAAGCCCGGAGAGGAGACGCAGCAGGAGAACTTCAGGGGGCGGGGCCTGGTTGTGACATCATTAAGCCCTGCCCCACATTGAGAAACATCGCGATTTGTGGGTCCGCGGGAAGGGGGCGAGGCTAAAATGACGCGATTCACGTCATTTTAACCCCTTCCCCATCCCACAGACTCATGAATACGGCATTGTATCTTTTCATCCTGCCCGAACCACTAGGGAGTGAGCAGGATGCGGGAGACCTGCCTACTCTTCTGGGGGTGCGTGGGGCTACCCCAAAAAACGGGGAGCCTCCCGCAGCTTCCGGGAGAGTAGGCAAGTATGAAATTCAATCAACCAATGATCAAGGATGTATGTTGCCTGGCTGTCCTGCATACATGTCATTTTTACCAAGGAACACTACGTCAGTAATTCTCAAACTTTTTTTAAATCACGGGGCCCTAGAGCAGAGGTTCTCAAACTCGGTCCTCGGGGGCCCACACAGTGCATGTTTTGCAGGACTCCTCACAGAATCGCAAGTGAAATAATTAGCTCCACCTGTGGACCTTTTAAAATGTGTCAGTGAGTAATTAATACACCTGTGCACCTGCAGGGTTACCTGCAAAACATGCACCGTGTGGGCCCCCGAGGACCGAGTTTGAGAACCTCTGCCCTAGAGTATCAGAATTTTCTTCACAGCACCCCTGGGCCAAAGGTTTCTTTCTGGGAAATTTAGAAAGAAATATTAAATGACGCAAATTATGTTTGTTTGTCATCCCTTTATCTAGACCCATTAGTTGCCACTTTCTCTGGGCCTAATTGTACAATGTATTCATTTCTTTATACGTCCCTCATATAACGCTCCCCTCATTATAACACCAGTCTTTTCAATCCTGTCATTTTAAAGAAATATAAATATCAAGAAAAGAAAAATGGTTGTGTAAATGAAGGTATACAGCTGTGCCGCCTGAAATAGAAGTGTAAAAGCGGCTTTTAAGTATATTATTAATCCAGCAAATTAGAATAAAAGAAATTTATACTCTAAATATTTTTTTTTGAAGGCCCGTGTGATTATCGACATCCGCAAAGCCACATTGGTTAGTCTGCACAGCATTTTAAATGCTACCTTATGTATGAAGATTTAATGCGGCAATTTTAGAATAAATGACTTGCACTTGCCTATAAATATATGTACAGTAACTTTCAAACTGTCCAGTAGGAGCGTAAATGACTTCACTGTTGTATTAGATTGGCATTTATGGTAATTTGTCAGGCCCGTGTGCAGTAATGGATTGACTCGTATAACCAGGGCTATAATTGCAGCTGTTAGGTAGGCTTTCTAAATCTTGCCCTGTCTGAGGCTCCCATTCCTGCATGATTTCTTGCCTTGCAAAAACCATGTGTGTCTTGTTTTGTTTTAATACATTACTGACCCCAGGTCTCGGGTTACTTGGGTTCCTGTCACACATTAAGTTCCACCCTCATAAAGCATAGCACAAAAAATGCAGTAACAAGGTAACAATCATTGTTCAATATATATGAAGTATAAATGTCACTGTGTAAAAGTTGTCTGTGGCTGGGAAGAAGAAAAGGTAATTGTTGAAAATGGGATATGTTAAGCCTACACAATAAAAAGACTCACAGCTGTGCTTTGTGCGACCGGGCTCTGCTGTTTTATGATTATAAGCTCATTATGGCGTTCCCTTAAAGAAACATTTCATGTTCTAATCCTGAATGCCAGTGCCCCAAAAGAAAACTGGGATGACATCGCAGAGCAGGATTATCTATTTAGCAGCCTAGGGCCCGATGGGTACTGAGGGAGCCAAATGACTCTGCTTTTTGCAACTTTATTTTTTTTGCAAACGTGGGGGAATTGAAGGGCCCTAAACCAGTATATTGCCTAGAGCCCCATCGTGTCATGGGGGGAGATGTATCAAACCTCCTAAGAAGAAGACCTCCTAAGAAGAAGACAGATGGAGAAGTTGCCCATGGCAGCCAATCAGATTTTAGCTATCGTATTCTAGAATGTGCCAGATAAATGATTGCTTTGGGCAAGTTCGCCACTTGTTCCCCATAGGTTTGATACAACCCCACAATAAGATACAGCACACATCATACTAGTAATGTTAGTCCATGCCACAATGTCCATCACCAACGATTCTAGTGTTGATAAATAGGAATCTGGCACAGACCTGTCAATGAAAAACAGACAATTATCTGCCAATCCTTCATATCTGCTGCGTGCGAGTGCACCTCCATAGACCTATGGTGCAGGGTAAATAAAGCCTAGCGATCTACAGACAGTGATATAATTATAATATACAGTACAGGCAATACTTATATATGCCCCTGATGTCAGAGTTCTTTATGGTTCAGTAGGAAAGTAGCATTAACGAGCCCACTGTAAATTATTAGGGACAGTGCGTGGTAGGTTGGTCCTCTATGAGCTGGAATAGAAGCCCACAGCCTTCTAAATGGTCAGATATCTTCTCTGTGACTTCTAGTATCCATATAATTTGCAGTACAGAGTTTATTATCCTATATATTCAATTGGTGTCGGATCCTCTCCGACGGAGAGGATCCGACACTGCACTATTCAATTTCTGGGCATTCCTACATGTTTAGCCCGTTTTCGACAATGCTGACTAATCTGCCGATCCACATGTATTCCGAAAAGTCGGAATTTCCAAGAACTCGGAAAAATGGCAAATTACTTGAATAGGTCGAATCCAGATTCGACCTAAAAAAGTTGGTAAAACAATTGAATAGCCCCCAATAGTCATTAATGTATAGATGTTAATATCTCATTTTCCAGTACATTGTATATATTTATATTCACCTTGCTGGCGCTACATTACAGAGCGTGCCGCATGGGGGCCCACCTATGTAACATGCTGCCATTTTGCATATATTGTGCAAAGTAATTTTACAGAAAAGAGGTCAGAAGAGAGTTTGGGAATTTTGCTTTGCAGAAAAAAAGAACAAAAAAAACAAAAAAACAACAACCCTGCATATTAAACATGAATTGTGATTTTTCCATCTGGTCCTACTGGTAAGGAAACTGCAGTTGGGCATGATCTCAACTGTCAATCAACGGTCCCCAACTGTGAGATGCAAGCCTCATGACGAAGCCCACCCCGACTCATTAAACTAAAGCAAACTGTATGAAGTGCGCCGCTGTGAGATTTTAATATTTGGTGCATGTGACAGGATCATTTTAGCGATTTGCAGGATTTATCTCCTCTTAAAAGTACTGCCTGAGGCTACTCTAATTGGTAGGAAAGCAAATTCCCTCTTCTCCTCCTGTCAGTCTTTGTTTTATTTACTGAGAACTGCCGAAACCTATTTACACAATAATGAGGATAAATCACCGTGTTGCTTTCAACACAAAGAAATGTTGCGTGAGTCAAAAGCCGGGCAATTAGCACTAAACTCTAGTATTTTTTTTTTTTTTAACATGGCACAGCTTTTGTAAACTGTAGTACAGTGCAGTATAAGTGGGAGATCCATGGACAGACCAGGTCCTCTGCTTGATTAAATTACTTATAGGTGCAATAGGAGATCAACTGTTTACCTGTTTACTCCCAGGGAACAGAAATCTGGCAAAACCCCCAAAACATGGACCTGTACCTACACATTTTTGCCGCCTTCTGGTGACATAAAACGGGTAGACCCATCAGCTCTTTGCTTTGACTCTTACCATTTTTAAACCATTTACTGTATGTTACATTTCTATTTGCTCACGTTCCTGTTGTGTGTTCTTGTCACTGGTTGGTTACTGGTTTGGTATATTGTTCATTTGTTTTGTTTTTTTACTTATTAATGATAATTCAGTAGTTCATAGTTGGCTCTTATATCCTGAAGTTTACTGTTCCCAATGTGTAATCTATAATTCATGATCATACTTGGCTGGTTTACCTGGTTACAGATGGTCGGAGGGTTCCACTTTTGCATGTATCTTGGATGGGTACTCCACCAGGAGAACAGTGTCCTTGTGGGTCAACAGATGTTCTCCTTAACTGTGATGGCTCCTTGAAAAATGTATGGATGCTATTCAAGAAAGCATCAATACATCTGAACTGACTGCCAAAAATGGAGGACATTTTGAACCATATCGAACATACAGTATCCTAGGTTATCATGGATTGTAATAAAAAATAAATGCACTTATTGAAATAATGAGTGTTCCGTACCAGGTCCAGTAGTAGTACAACACATCAACATATGTCTGCCTATTTAGCAATATCTATCTATCTATCTATCTATCTATCTATCTATCTATCTATCTATCTATCTATCTATCTACTGTGTATATGTATATATATATATATATATATATATACATATATATATATATTTATATTATTTTATTTTTCTTTTAAATCTTCATTCATGTTCTATGGGGGTTAATATTATTTTCTGTTTTGTAATGTGTGTATTTAATAAAAATAAATTACATTAACACAACGCAGATATAGAACAGTGTCCTATATTACTCCGTCGTCTGACCCCCATTACATCACTTGAAGTAATTAAAGCCTATTCCTTGTCACTGTTGATTACTGTATCCATAATTTTCATATTGTGCACTGTTTTGACAGGCAAATTAATGAATGTTCATTAACGCACTTTGTTGAATCAGGAGCTGTGAATTGTATTATTAGTGTAGGTATTATATAGCCCATGTATGCAATAAGAAGACTGGGGGGCACAGATGTATTAAGCCTGGAGATGGCATAAGGAAATTATAAACCAGTGATAAGTGCAAGGTGATAAATGCACCAGCCAATCAGCTCCTAGCTGTTAATTTACATATTGGAGCTGAATGGCTGGTACGTTTATCACCTTACACTTATCACTGGTTTATCACTTCCTTATGCCTTCTCCAGGTTAATACATATGCCGCATGCTTAAATGTCTGCATTTTGTCTGTGAGCAGTTATTCACATAAGCAGGTTTTTTTATTTTAATCACGTTCGCCAAGTATTTTATTTCAACTTTGTGTGACACTGTTTGGATGGAAGATGAGAGAAGTATATATATTTTTTTATGCCTCCAGGGAATAACTTTCTGATGATTCTTTTTAGAGGTGAATATTGGCATTTATTTAGCCTAAGCTAAAATGAAAAGAACTTATACAAGTGGGAACCTAGAAACAGCGGAGTCAGCAAGCCGTGTCTTTTATTTGTTAAGTTTTGCCTGCCATCCTTCAAACACAGCTAAATCTAAGTTAATTTAAAGTTTCTCCTGAGAAATTTGTATCAAATTAAAGCGTCTTTCTGCAGTGACGACAAGAGCAGAGAACACATTGGAATTTCTTCTAAATGATGGTCTATTTTTGTGGTCTCCTAAGATTTGTGGACCCTATTCTACTGTCTTTTTGAAGGCAAATTAATTTAACTAATGACAGCTCGCACAGAGACATCAATCAAATGGGAGGAGAGGGAGAGAAAACAAGCAGACAAGTGATGAAGGGAAGAGCTTAGGGAAAAATTTATGAACAATTGATAACCGCAGACACTGCTTACATAATAAACATTTCCTTCCCAAATAAAAAGTTGTCTTTGCCATGCCTAGGTGTATAGGTCTCTGGGTTGGTGAATCTGCCAAGCCATGTGTACTGATGAAATAGGCTCCACCCACTTGCATCACCTAAGGCAAAATGGACACTGGACACAAGTTGCAATTTTGGCAAAGTGCCTTGGTATCCCCTTATGTTGTCCCCAGTATATGTATGTTGCATGACAATTAAGCAAAAAATTGGCATGTCTTGATATCCATTTGGAAGGTTTACCGCTGTCAACCAGTGCCAGCCACACTTGCAGGCCCCCTTGCAGAATTACTGAGAAGGATAGGGGGTTTGGCAAAGTCCAAGTCTGATAAAGAAGCCTAGCAGGGGCAAACGCAGGATTTCTAGAGGGGGTTTTCTAAATGCAATCCACAATCGCCCGCTCTGCAGAACATTGTGCAGGAGTCTGAGTGAGTGGTAGAAGAACCTAGGACCGTTCCTGGACATACAGTATATGCACCCATTGGTCATTTTATATACTGGGTAGTGTATGGAGTACTATTTTAATGATTAACACTATAGCTTGTGTATTGTATAAGCGGTATCAAACATATTAAACTAATATAAATAACACAAGTGGTCAGCAAAAGGTTAAACATGCCATAAAAAGTAAAACAAACATAATAGAACCAGTACTGCACTTTCAGTTTCTAAGCACACATTCTCCCACCTCACGGTAAGGCACCTGTATCTTTTACCTGCCAGCTACTCTCTGGTCCAGTGAAGTGATCGAGCGCTCAGATCCATACACACAGCAAACTTGGTAGAAGAAGCTATGACACTGGGCATGTGCAGCAGCTCTGCTCTGTCTCTCAAATGGCATATTGCGCTGGCAGCTATAATAATCGTATTGTGGTCATAATTTGAGCTGCTGACCAAGAGGAGGGGGGATTCCGGGCAACTGGAAACCCCCCACCCATGTTTGCCTTTGAGGCCTAGTCATGTTCCACTATGGTGTCACCAATCCCCCTTTCATAGTTGTTCCAACATTTATCATGGTGGACATACCCATGTGACCTGGTTGCTCAGCTTTGGCATTGCACAGCCAAGTCTGACTACATCCATGCATGTGTGTCTGCGATAAACTCCTAGAGGCTTACTGACCCACTTGCAGCACATTATAGAATGTAGGCTCTGGGGCCTCTATTTAAATATGTGACATGATGTATTTGTTGTTTAATTTCCACGTGAGCAGTATTCCAAACGCCTTGCAAAAGAGATTTGAATGCAGCCAGTATCCATTTCAAACGGTTTTGCAAGATAATGCTTGGCATCCATGCCAATGAATTATTTAGGAGGTGCGAGGTATACTGATTGGCAGATATCCATGTTACTTTTGATTTCTGTCAAGTGGTGACTTTATTGATGCCGACTCGGATTTATGAATGATGAAGTAGGGCGCCATCCTCTATCACTGGCGCTCACAATGTAGCTCTTAATAAAAGATTAGGTGAGGAAGAGAAGGATGCGTGCTTTCTGACGTGCTGCTGATAAGGGCCCCTGACTCGAAGGCTGCTCGGAAGCAGGAACTGCGACAATGACAGCTGCTAAATGTGACACAATAACGCACATGTTGATCCTTATAGTGTGACGTTTAGCCATGTGTGAAAATCTCTTTCGCTATTTAAAAAACAACTAATTTTTTTTTAAAAAAGCCGTTTGCACAGCGATTGATCCATTTTGGTTATGCTGTGTGTGTGTGGGGAAGGGGGGAGAGTGATGTGGGGTAGTTGTTCATAGATCTGGGGTAAGGAGTGGAGGCTGGACTTGTGTTTGGTGCCCGTCCTCTGCTATAGGCTGAGTCTGAGCAGTGAGTGGGAGTGAGTGCACCAGGCAGCAAGCTGTCACTTTGAGAAATGAGCAGAATAAGAAGACGAGAAGCAGCTTGGCAGATGTGCAAGTGGAACAGGGAACATATTGATCAATTAAATATGCAAATACCTCTGCGAGTAAAGACAGAGATGGATATACTGACATAAACATTAAACTACACATTAATGATTCGATCAAGTGCCCATCCCATCAGTGCAGTTCTAAATAAATGTTTCCTTACCCAAAGTCATTTTTACCAGACAGTAAATGTCCGAGATGGGGGGAATGGATTCAAATCATGCCCTTTAAAAAAAAAAAATACACGAAATGATTCTGAGTGTCTTTGCACAGATGAGAATGGCCTATACTGCCTTAGGGGTAGGAGCTATCAGTTCAAAGACGAATTCAGGTTACACTAGAACAATGCTATACGGATTTTCAATTGTTGTTAATTTTTTTTAATCCTTTATTCTGCGTTTCTACATCATTTCCTTTCTCAGCCTCCC
>NC_086446.1:727392498-727432498 GCF_028390025.1 Pseudophryne corroboree
ACGTCTTCACTGTCTCACTTCTCCACTCTTTTCACTGCTTAGTATATCTCCCCCTATGTCCACTTGATCTGGCACTTACAGAGCTCCTCATCGCAACTCATGGTTCGTTAGCTAAACAAGGACAGGTGATCATTACCTGCTCATCTAGACAAAATAATGCTCATTGCCAAAAGTAACCTGGTTGTTACCTGATGCATATATATGCCTGCCCCCATGTGTACTTATGTTGCAGTACTGTACATGTTTCTGTATGAATGTTCCGATATGATATGACATATGCAGTTCCGGTATGGTGTATGTGTCTTTGTGATCACATGTAGTCCATCGTTAGCTCTGGTAATATTTGTAACAATCAGAATTGCAGAATCAGCAGGGATTATGGCTGTACTTTTGACCTACTTTCTGTTGTTGTCGATGTCCCTTGTATTTGTCCTGTCTTTGTGCAGTGTTGGGAGTTATTTTTGAGTTGAACTTTTGCAGATATTGGCACTGTATAAAGTAGGCTATATACTGTACATATATCAGAAGTCTGTAGGCTACTTTGGTTGTGTGTTCACAAACAATCCCCCTAAAAAAAGATTAAAGAAATTATCCAACCAAAATTCATTCCATTAGATCATGCCAGATGGATGGCAGTTATTGGGTCATATTACCCCCATTGGGAATAAAGTTTTGGTATGATCTCCAAAAGATGTCTGTAGTTTGGTCTATGTTCTCCTTTAGTTGGCGGTTTTCAACTCCTAACTTTCTTGTAAAGATTTAGGTCTTGGCCTTTGTACCACCTATAGGTCTAAAGCAGGCATGTCCAACCTGCGGCCCTCCAGCTGTTGTGAAACTACATATCCCAGCATGCCCTGACACTGTTTTGCTGTCAGAGAATGCTAAAGCTGTGTCAGGGCATGCTGGGATGTGTAGTTTCTCAACAGCTGGAGGGCCGCAGGTTGGACATGCCTGGTCTAAAGCCTCATGGGATATAATTTTTGAACCATGTTGAATGAATAAGTTATTTACCTAGGGACAATAGACATGGTATGCATCTGCTAGTTCTGTCTGTGATTTGCTGCATTTGCTAGTTCTGTCTGTGAGCTGTGCACGCCTTATGACACCACACATGGCAAATACATAGGCTTACTATACCATCTCTTTAAACCTGGACCTTCATGAGCTACACAGGTTCTGTGGCTGGCTGACTTCAAGCCTGCATTTCACCTGCTTTTAATCAGCCACAGAACCTGTGTAATTAATGAGTGTCCCGGTTTAAAGGGATAATATGGTAAGCCTACATGTACAAATAAGTCTGTGACCTGTGATACTGCCACCTTTACGCCATTCTATGAAACATGTCCCAGTTGTGAAGCTCAGTCGAATATGCTTGTGAAGTGATATATATACAAATGTTAATAAATAACGTTACAGACTACAAAAGTTAGATCGATCAATCGATCGATAGACAGATAGATAGATAGATAGATAGATAGATAGATAGATAGATAGAGGCAAGTTTTCATATCCAATGTTTCAATGCATTATTTGCTGCACTTTCATCAGGAATATATAGCTAGATAGACAGACAGACAGACAGACAGACAGACAGATAGACAGACAGACAGACAGACAGACAGACAGACAGATAGATAGATAGATAGATAGATAGATAGATAGATAGAGGCAAGTTTACATATCCAATGTTTCAATGCATTATTTGCTGCACTTTCATCAGGAATAAATAGATAGATAGATAGATAGATAGATAGATAGATAGATAGATAGATAGATAGATAGATAGATAGATAGATCTTCTTAACTTCACTGGTTGCATTTATTTTTGGTCCTGGGGATTAAACTCACAAATTATATGCTGTGTTAATATAAAGAATATCAGCTGCTTTAAAATTGGGAAACACTTTTGTGCTTTTGGCAAACCATAACATGCCGTAAAATGGGCACATGGCGGAGTAACAGACTTAAAAGCTATCCAGTTGATGTATAATAGTGTTAATCTTTTGGCTGAATTCTTGCAGCTATTTGCCACAGAGTGACCTAAATACATTATATAACTGTAATTCGGAAGGTTTATGAAGTTAAATTATTTAGAGAGTTTTAGCTAATGAGTTATTAATTTGCATGAGTTCCTTTCAACAAAATGTAAAGTTGGTTTTGCTCTCATCAGGCACAGTGTGAACGTGAAATGTATCTATATAACCCTTAAATATACAGAATTTTCCTGTTTTCTTGAATAAAATATAGGAAGGTCGGCCAGAATGAGTGGAATTGTTTTATGGATGGGTTTTGGGTTGAGCATTCTAGGCTTCATCCCTACATGGTTTGACAAAGTGACTGGAGAAGGGGGGTGTATCAAATATTTTAAGTAGTAGGAAAAGTTGACAATAGCAACCAATCGGCTCTTACTTATCAGTTTATGAAATATACTTGATAAATGCTACCTTGAAGCGGATTAGTTGCTATGGGCAACTTCTCAACTTGCCCACTTCTCCAGTCTTTAGAAGGATCGATACATCTCCCCCTCTTTCACTTTGCTCTCCAGTGCCTTGTGTTTCCTTCACAGTGTTTGCTATTGCACTACTATAACTGTCCTGCAGGGATGTCAGAGCACCCATTTGTATTTCACGGTAAAGACTCATGCGCGCAACCTTTATTGCGCTGCAGGGTGGTCACATGAGCTGAAAAATCCAAGTGGTTCATGTCTAGTGAGGCGCATATTGAACCTGAACTGTGTAGAAGAACTCTATTGTTTGCCTTCTGCAGCCGAGAAATTGCCGCCATGGTGATATTATACTTTAGGCTGCATGAGGCCGCTGTCCATTTTACAGTAGCTATATATTAGCAAACTAGAACCCCAGGCACTCACGCGGTTGAAAGGGGGTGTGGTATGTCTCACAGGGAAGCGGCCTTGCGACATGACCCCGTGTTTCTATATGTTGGGCGCCCGAGCAGAGCACCAGGAGGCAGAGCCGCTTGGCCTGCCCTTGTCTCCAGGTGCCGAGCAGAGCGTTGGGACGCTGCGCTGCTCGTTTGAGTGGCCGGACTGGCCCATCAGACCATCAGCCCTTCTGGCATTTGCTGGAAGCGCCAGATGGGCAATTCGGCACTGCTTGTGGGTGCTTAATCCCAGGTGCAATATATGCACTGATAAAAATGGTGATCGGCGGTGTATACAAATTATTAGTATGTCTGCTATATTATATGAAGTCGCAGCCATGTATTTCTATTTATTTGCTCGTACTTACATTTAGGAGGAGGCAGTTACAAATAGGCCCATTTGAATTTTAAAGGGAAGACAATGGGTGTTTTAATTTAATTTGCACTTTTGTTCTGCATTTGTGTCTCTATTGTCAATTTATTAATAACACATATATTCAGTCTTATGTATATGACTTTATAATACAGTATTACATTGTATACAAATCGGGTAATGTGACTTTAGCATATATTAGTAACACTGTTAGGCCTCATCTCTATGCTTTGGTTACTAATGGAGTAAGCTTTGAGTATATGCTAGTGATGCGGACCTGGAGATGTGTCTGGCTCAGCATACATGAGTAGTTGGATCTCTTGTTTGCACGCAACACATTTTACATCTGTTTTTAATGCAAAACGCGTACAAAGGAGCATGTCCCCTAATGTTTCTATTACCCGTACTAGGTGATGCACCTGACAAATGGAATTTAGTCCTGTTTCAGGAAATAGAGCCAGATTATGATTTGTAAGGGCACCAGGTCATTTACCTTGTTGGGTTTCCCCAACTTATCTTTCCCAAGGTTACTACTCCTGTGCCAGTGGTTGTGTAACTGCATGTGCCAATAGGAAGCAGCAGCTTCTTACTGGTCCATGAGGCAACTGTTGACCCTTATCAGACAATTTTTGAGACAGTGAGCCAAGCCATTCGCTTATGAGATCCCCTTAGACAAGGCTAGAGCATCATTTGCTCCACCTACAACCCCCCTTTGTGTGTGAAACCAGCTCATTTGTCATGCCCAAGAATGGATGGTCTTCAAATTCCATTTTTGGTTGATATTATTGCCTAGTGAACCACTTACTACTCCAAACAAACAGGTCCTCCTCATCTCAACCTGGTCTTCATCCTTGGTTCTGAAATACAGATCATCTGTGCAGTGACGGAACATCTGGCTGGTCTGATCGGTGATTGCAATCACACATACAAACATTGTTACTATAACAAAGCTGTCCTTGGAAATATCAATAGACAAACAGGGAAAACAAAATGAAGACCGAAATAAGAAGATCTTCTGATAAACCACAAACACAAAAGAACAAGAAGAATGGATAAAAAATGTCCTTTATATTTGCTGGAAACCAATGAGTGGTACCAGGTGAAAATATATGTCCGTACTTGCTCAGATTTAAGACCTACAAATTTACACCTTATTTCAATTTCCTGCATGCACTGAGGAAGTGCAAATAGCTTATTCAGAGACAGATTAATGCAAAAGAGCTTAGGGTGGACATAAATCTACAAGCACTGACTTGTACCATCGTGTGAGTGTAATGATTATCAAACTGAAATCAGGGCTCTGAGTATTCGCTTAACACAGGGAAAATGTGCTTGATGGGAGAGTATTAAAGTCGTTCTGTAATATATCCATACACTGTGACTAAATTTTATAGTTCATGAAGCATATTAGTATTACACTATACGCCGGTACATTCAAAAGGTGATTTCCATTTAGAGGCTTCATTTTTCATGAAGATAAATATGGCATGCATCATAATTTCCCCGAAGTAAATATCCCAAATAATAAAATGCTCAGGAAAGCAAGTTGAGGAATGACGGTAATGTTTTCCATTTGTATGGTAAGTGGTGAGCCAAGTGGCTTATCAAGTAACAAATTGAATGTTTAATCTTTTTCTATGCAGATTGAGGGTGGCACGGAGCAGCCCATTCACTACAAATTGAGAGTTCTCTGGTGGCTCGTGGCAGTATAAGCTATTTTGTCTTTGGAGGCCTATAGAGAATGTCAGCCGGGCTTAGTCAAATGTATCACAGGCGTAAAGTTATAAAATTGGCATTTCCAACAAAGGACTTTAGCATAAGCGGACAATCTTCGGTGTACTAAATATATTGCAAATATTTAGACGGGCTCTTCAAAGCAATTTAGTTAGATATTGTTAGGTGAAGTTAGTTTGCCTCCATGGAAGGTCCCAGCGGTGGGAAAAATTGTTCCCAGTGCTTGGGTGGGTTTCTGCTTGGCACCTTTTCTGCCCAATTACTTGTGCACTAGGTTTCACCGGTGGAGATGTATTTGGGAGATACCCCTCAGAAATTAAGCATCTGCAGGATGACCGTAGCAGAGCTATAGGCCCAGATTTATCAAGCAGTGGAGAGTGATAAATAGCATGATGATAAAGTAACAGCAAATCAGCTCCTATCTGCCATGTTACAGGCAGTGTTCGAAAAATGACAGTTAGGAGCTGGTTGGTTGGTACTTTATCACCGTGCTAGTTACCGCTCACCAAGGTTTCATAAATCTGGGACATAGGGGGAGATGTATCAAGAATTGGAGAGTAATAAAGCGGAGAAGTTGGTCACAGCAACCAATCAGATTTCAACTGTCACTAGTAAAGTCTTTGAAATGACAGAAGATTATTGATTGCTTTGAGCAACTATTCCCCTTTATCTTTCTCCAAGGCTAGATACATTTCCCCCAAAGGCTTTTATAAAGATAATACTATACAAATACAGGGAACCAGACAGTCTGGATATTTAAAAGGCTATGCTAGGTCCCATATTATTATATATCTCTATATCATAGAAGCCATATGCTATAGAAATTCTTCCATGAATAGCTGAGATACAGGTGTCCCAAACTCAGTCCTCAAGGCATCCTAACAGCCCAGGATTCAAGGAAATCCATGCTTGAGTACAGCAAGTTTACCGTACTAAAAATTAAGGGGGAGATGTACTAAGCGGTGAAAAGAGTGGAGAAGTGAGCCAGTGGAGAAGTTGCCCATGGCAGTCAGTCAGCATTGAAGTAACATTTAAAATTTGCATGCTCTAAAGTTATACAGAGCAGCTGTTTGGTTGCCATGGGCAACTTCTCCACTGGCTCACTTCTCCACTTTTTTCACTGCTTAGTACATTTCCCCTAAAGTCACCAGTGCTTAAGGCGGACATGTACTAAGCAGTGATAAAAGTGGAGAAGTGAGCCAGTGGAGAAGTTGCCCACGGCAACCAATCAGCATTGACGTAACATTTATAATTTGCATACTATAAACTTATACAGAGCAGCTGATTGGTTGCCATGGGCAACTTCTCCACTGGCTCACTTCTCCACTTTTATCACTGCTTAGTACATGTCCCCCTTAGTATGGATATCCTTAAAACTGGGACCGTTAGGGTGCTCTGGTGGCCAGAGCCGGCCCTAACCAATATGATGCCCTAGGCAAGATTTTGGCTGGTGCCCTCTAGCACCACCACTAGTTCTGCAGGACATGCCTGGCACAAGTCAGGTGGCAGCTCTGCTAATGTTGGGGCGCCTTTTGTTTATGAAAATGCATCTTATTTGCATTGCTATGTGGCTAGGATGCACAAACAGCTTTTGCTGATTAAAATGATATGCAGCATGCCTATATTCTGTGTGCGACTGCGGCTGTATCTGCATACTAAATGCTACATTACAGTGATTTCCAGGAATACACTGCAACGTAGCATTTTGTATGCAGATACAGCCTCAGTTACACATAGAATATAGGCATGCCGCATATCATTTTAATCAGCATAAGCTGCTGGTGCCCCTAAGCATACCAAATGCCCTAGGCATTTGCCTAGTTTGCCTATGCCTAAGGCCGGCTCTGCTGGTGGCTGAACTTGGGAACACTACTTGAGTATTTTTTTCTCCCATGTATCCTTCCAGTTTATGCAGATGAGAAGGAAGTACTTTGTTATTACATTACCAAATGGCCTTTGCAGCTTTAGTTAGAGGCTAAAGAAATAATTCTTATTTTACCATACTCCCTATGTAATTTTTAACTCAAAATCAAGTAAATGATTTATTTTAAGTCATCAATGTATATATATGCGGGCATGATGGGCCCACAGTAATTCATCTTTTTCCGGTGTCCTCAAAGTACATGAAAGGAGTCTTTGTAGTACATGCAGGGAACATCCAGGATGGCCTGTGATGTCACTACCATATCTTGCATTTTCCTTAATGACAAGGTAGTATAACGTACAACATCAGATGAAATGGATAAAGCATCTGCGATATTTCTCAGACTTGGTGTACAGGTTGCCAGGCAACAGCAGAGAAACTAATATACACATAAAAAATACATAAAAGACGGTAAGCAGCATACAAGCCACCTAAAGCCACGTCTGTGATATGGTGTGAAAGTGCTTAGCGTTGATGCCAATTCTGCTGACTATGCCAAAGTGAGATCTATTCAGTTGTATGTCACCGTGTCATGGGCAATGTTCTGCGGACATACGTGACTCCAGGCTCCACATATATAGTTGGCAGATGTCCGCGCTGTTACATCTTCTGCAATGTATTAATTTTACACTGCAATATCTGCATTATCGGGTGTCGCTGCCATTTCCATTATCTTTTTTCCCAGTGATCTTGTCGGATTGGTGGGAATCCTGACCTGCAGCTGTGTGTTGGACTCAGGATAAATGTTCATGTATTAAAGTGCGACCTATGCTATTCTCTCCGTTACGTGGGCAATTAACAGAGCTCTTTACTCCTGGGAAAATCAAGGCTCTAACACAATAATAAAAATTTTTTTTACTGTCAAGAACATTGTATCCCATTTAATGCTAAGATAATTTGTTATGGCAGGCGAAACAAAATAATAAAATCCCACATATACATATAATGCTCATAGTTCATGTTTGTTATGTATGCTGTGCTCATTGATTTATTGTTGGTTTCACTGTTGTGTCCTATATTAGGAACAGCAGCACCAAAAATAATACGGATCCCATCTATTTTAATATTTCATATTTCCCCATAGATTGTAAGCTTGCGAGCAGGGCCTTCCTACCTCTATGTTTGTCTGTTTTTACCTAGTTTTGTTCTATTACTGTTGTTCTAATTATAAAGCGCAACGGAATATGCTGCACTATGGGGATCATTCCGAGTTGATCGCACCAAGCAACTTTTTGCTGCTGGTGCGATCAACTAATCTCCTCCTATGGGGGAGTGTATTTTAGCATAGCAGGGCTGCGATCGCTTTTGCAGCTCTGCTATGCTAAAAAAGTTTCACTTAAAACAAGACCAGCTCTGGACATACTTACCCTGTGCGACAATCTCAGCGATGATGGGGCCGGCTTTGACGTCAGCCATCCGCCCTCCGTTCTCTTGGACACGCCTGCGTTTTCCTTACCACTCCCCGAAAACGGCCGCCAACGGACAGGTGACGCCCCGGAACGCCTTCCTTCTGTCAATCTTTTTGCAGTCGCTGCTGCGACCGCTTTCTTCGTAACCAATGCTGTTGCTCGACAACCCCTGCCGCCGGGTACGAACGGGTCGGAATGAACCCCTAGATAAGAAACTGTTAATACTAATAATTGTAATATATGGTGTTCCCAAGTCTGCAGTTGTTAGGCTATTATAAGTGTTGTTATTTCACTTTTAAACTTGCTTTCTTAAAATGTGACAATCGTGAGGGTGTGGGGGAGTGGCGGTGGTGGTGGTGGGGGGGATGGGTGAATTAGAACTCTATGCAGAAAGCAAAAAAAACCATCAAAAACATTCAACAATGTAAAGTCTCATTTCATGCTACCACTTTCGCTTTTAGGAAAACCCTATGCACTATTATTTGTAATATTGGAGAAACGGTCTTCCGTGGCTGTCAAAACACCACCACTTCCTCTTTTAGGGAAATCCTATGCACTGTTATTTGTTAATATTGGTGAAACGGCCTTCCCTTTTAATATTGGAAAATACCACCACTTCCTCTTTTAGGGAAATCCTATGCACTGTTATTTGTTAATATTGGTGAAACGGCATTCTGTGGCTGTCGAAAAACAGATATTGTAAGTCTCAAATAAGCACTAAAGGATTATTTATTATTTATTAACAGTTTCTTATATAGCGCAGCATATTCCATTGCGCTTTACAATTAGAACAACAGTTAATAGAACAAAACTGGGTAAAAACAGACAGACATAGAGGTAGGAAGGCCCTGCTCGCAAGCTTATAATAGGATGCTACAGAATTGTGATTTATGGAGGAAGCAATGTGAATCAGCTAATATAAAGCAGATGTAACTTATGGAAGATCTTACATAGGGGCCAGTACAGAGCTGGGCGGAATTCAGCGATTATTTGCTGTTGTAGTTCTACTTTTGTATTATTTTGTCTGTTTTGGGGGTGGATTAAAACTCATATGGTGCCTTGATACAGTGAACTGCACAGTATGCTGTCCCTAAATGAAAATATTGACATGTACTATTAATAAACATCAGAGCATGCTGGGACTTACAGTCCTAGATCAGTTTGGTAGCTACAATCTGCCTGTGATTTAGAGCATCAGCCACATATAGAAAATCCCTGTTATATAGCACAGCGCCCAATGAGAATTATTTTTCCCCATGTCAGCATTAAGTCACAAGTCGATCCAATCTGATTGTTATTACTTTATTTGTTTTTTGTTCATGAGTGGTGCAAACAACTACTTCGGAGACACCAGCACCACAGACAACTGTAATTCCCTGAGCTATATGAAAAAGCAGCCCCCTTGTGGAAAGAGATTGAATTACCTAATCGTGTTCTCTCTTCACTAATCATACAGCAATAATTCCCAGTACTAGAAGGTGGGGGAAAAAAAATCCATGAATGAGTGGATGACAGCAGTTCCTCTAAGGAGGAATATTAAGCGTTTCTCCGCCGCTACGCAGGATGATTTGGCAGCCAAATGGGTTAATGCAAGAGTACAAGATCCTGGTTTGTGAGTGTGTCAATGCCTTGACACAAATGCAGCTGATATGCTTGTGTTCTCCCCATGCAGCTTTCCTCTTCTGTAGGATGACTCTGACATGACTTATATGTACTGTTTCTACTTAGTTGTAGATCAGATTCTTTCATACTTGTGTGACTGTAAGGCAAACGACAAACATCGCTGTGCTTTGTACTATCAGCTGCCACCAGCCCGCTCTGCAAACCCATTTCCCATGCGCGATTTTGCAGCGGTCACTTTCCAGGTGTAGAACCTGCCAGCGGCGAATGTGCAGAGCAAGCTTCTATTTTTCACATTGGAGCCTTTTAAAATAAAATAAAATAACAATTAAAAAATCTCCGCTGATTGGTAATTGCAAAATCATAAAATATTTTAATTTCCAGCTTGCAATTCCTCTTGCATGCTTAATTCACAATTAGCAGGTTTTTAAACCTGCTCCATGCGTGTCATTTTACTCCTGCCAAATGTTGCTCATGAATAATTTAAGGCATATCCCTATTTATCAAATTATTAATACACCTAATAGCCTTGTTTTCATAACAGTGTTCCAGAGTTAGATTTGAGTAAGGACTGGTGTGAGGCATATGGTTTTGCTTTCTCACCGATGGGAAACCGTTCCCTGGAACTGTGTACAGAGGGCGTCTTGTGCTCCGGTGATGTCATGGACCTGACCTGCTTCTCCCTCACAATAGGGCAGGTATCACTAACTGCGCAAACACAATACCTATTCAAGCAGGTCTTTTACCTCTGCAGACTCTGTGGAACAATGATATTATTTGTATCCGTATTCCACAGCTAGTATTTTGCAGGAGACGTGGGACAGAAGACCCTTCTTATTACAGGGAGGATGAAGTGGACCAGCCTGACATGCAATGGTTCCCCTTATAAGGCAGCGCTGCATGGAAGCTTATAAGGGATGAAATAATTTATTTTTGTGCATATGAATATTGGGGGTAATTCCAAGTTGATCGCAGCAGGAAATTTTTTAGCAGTTGGGCAAAACCATGTGCACTGCAGGTGTGGCAGATATAACATTTGCAGAGAGAGTTAGATTTGGGTGGGTTATTTTATTTCTGTGCAGGGTAAATACTGGCTGCTTTATTTTTACACTGCAAATTAGATTACAGATTGAACACACCACACCCAAATCTAACTCTCTCTGCACATGTTATATCTGCAGTGCACATGGTTTTGCCCAATTGCTAACAGAATTCCTGCTGCGTTCAACTTGGAATTACCCCCATTGATGTGTGTGTGAAACAAAACATTGCAACTTTACGGAAAAATGTGGAAAATACATTCATTTTCACCACGCTTGTGCTCGCTGCACCATACCTATATACCCAAATACTAACACCTGCACAAGATGGTTCGAAAGACCCTTTGTCGCGGTTTATCTGTGCAACCAATTGTTCTTATTCCAACCAATGAATGCTCTCCGTGACTGTGTGCGTTCCGTCCATGTGCAATGGTGCCAAGTCCCGCACTCTACAGGAAATCACGCTACAAAGAAATATAAAACAGCGTCTGCTGTGTGTTCTTTGTGTTGACATGTGAAAGCACACTAGGTGTGTGTGTGTGTGTGTGTGTGTGTGTGTGTGTGTGTGTGTGTGTGTGACTCCATGTGTATGATTCATTCCAAAGCAGTTTTAGTCTTCATAAAATATTCATTTTGGTTGTGCAGGGCCCTGTAATTGCCATCTCTCACCCTGAATTATTTATATCTTGCACAGACTGACAAAGCTTTGCCATACGGCCTCGGATGAATCAGAAACAGGGATCTCTCCTGCCAACAGCATTAGAGTTTCAGAAAATATGGCACCGCCGTCATTCTAGGCTGCCTCATCTCTAAATCCACCTTCTCTTGATTTGACATTTTCTTTACTCCTCCATTGTCTTACTGAGGCAGAAAGGTTACCTCTTAACTCCAAGTAGCAACCTTTCTTGCTTGCATTATAGCCGTTGTGCTTGAAAGGACTAATGCGTCTTCATTTGCTCTTACTTTTTCATGCCTGATAACAAGACCGTACACGGGCTCACTTTAGTACTATATATTATACATTAGGCATAAAATGATGCAAATAGTCCTGAACTACTCTTCAAACGGATAGTATAGATCAGTGTGGATTGAGCTACTTGTCAAAAGGAAAGGAGAGTGGAAACAAAGAGCAAAATAAATAAATTAAAAGCCCTATACGGCTGAATCGTCACACCGCATGTGTTGATCACCCATTGAAGTGCATTGGGGGTGCATTGCAAGTGTTGATCCCCCACTGAAGTGCATTGGTCCACATTGCATGTATTGATCACCCACTGAAGTGCATTGGTCCGCATTGCATGTATTGATCACCCACTGAAGTGCATTGGTCCGCATTGCATGTTTTGATCACCCACTGAAGTGCAGTGGGGCACATTGCATGTGTTGATCACACCACCACTGGTGTATTTATAATGAGTGCAGTGTGTGCGATGCACACAGGCCCCAGGGGTCCAGGGGGCCCACACCCCACACCCTGCACCCATTATTTTTAATACTTACCTTCCGGAGTCCCGCGGCTCAACAGCAGCACTGCAGAAATCACTGGGAAAATGGTGTGGTGCCATTTTCCCGGTGTTTCGTGCATCGCAGTAGAAAAATCACTGGGAAAATGGCCACCACGCCATTTTCCCAGAGATCTGCGCATGCACTGTAGACTTTGGGACAGCACTAGGGTCCATAGTTCCCAGAGCTAAATGCTGCTGGCTAGAGAGGAGGGGGCCCAGACAGAACCTGCACATGGGCCTCCTCCTCACTAGAAATGCCCCTGTCACCCACTGAAGTGCATTGGGGCGCATTGCATGTATTTATCACCCACTGAAGTGTTCTGGACTGCATCGTTTAGGAGGTGCAGCTCTTGGGGTAGGGTGTGTGCATGGCCGTCGTTGCCATCCAGCCCGATAGGCCTGGCTCCCCCATTCACAACCTCCTAAATGCTTCTATTCACAGTACTCTCCCATTCCAACATGTGCTTATCTTCCAGCTCACCAATTTAGAGAGGCGCTGACTGGTATTTCCTTATTATGTTATTCAGCTCCAAATGTTAGAAAGTCGTCCGTGTTAAAATATTTCAGGCAGCTCAGGGGGGGTACAGTGATGGTTTGTTTTCCCTTTCTGAATAATGATTCAGCTATTTAGGGGAAAAAAATACTAAATTCCATTCCCGTGCAGTTTTACTCCAGCCAAAGACACATTTTTCCCCCCAGAACTCTTTGTAGCGTATAATATTTTAGTACTGTTAATAAACATGGTTGTATGTGTTTCTTCTTATATACTTTTTTGGATTTTCCCAGTATAATTTGTTGTTCTAGTTTTCCACATGTGGTTTGAGAAAGGGAGGGGGGGGGGGGGGGAGGGAGGAAAAAAAAAACTTTATTGCAACTTTAACACCTCTGCCTGGTAGGAAGCTGAGAGAGGGAATTAATTTATGGCTCTTGGCTCATCAGCCAGGGGAGGTAAAGGAGAGCTCAGTGCTGTAGTAAGTAATGGCTAGTTGGGAGACACATTTTTCTTGTATTTGTTGACATGCAGGAGTAATGAAGTTAAAGCTTTGCACACATGTGCCCCCCTCATTAAGCTGCATTACCTGCATTAAAACTAATAATTGCCACTCAAAGCTCTGCTCGCATTAATCATTTATAATGTTTTAATAAGTTTTTAATCAGGATCTGAAAGGATGGCAATCCTGTCAAACACAATCCCCTGCATTAATGCCCTGCGTGCATGTTTTCCTGTAAAGACCTATGATGTCAGCATTTTTGGGGGGAGTTTTAAAATTAAATTTTTACAAAAAATTTTTTAACTCCAAAATTGAGAACATTTAAAAAAAAAATGCTTTTAAAAGAAAATAAATTCAAACTTGAAAAGACATACCTAGGTGGTACAAAATGCATTTAGAAGTTGTCAACATGTAACCCTCCATCTATGTGGAACTACATATCACAGCATGCTTACCCACCAAAGGCTTATTCTCATACCCCATGTAAAGAGAGCAGTTGTTAGTTGTGTAGGCCAACGCGATTGCATACTTAACTGTACATGACTGCCCAGAGTCAGTTGGATGACCGTGGTTCTAGGTCTCCAGCCAGTGGCAGCTTAAGAGAAAAGGGGGCTTGTGTGCAGTCTTTGTACGAGCCCCCCATTGCTGTGTAGACTCTGGAGCTGTGCCAGAGTCTACTGTGCAATCGCCAGTCTCCGGGAACATGGTGCCTTTGCCCTGTTCCTGATGTTCCTGGTGATTTCTCTGCTGCCCATGCGAACATCTTATGAAATATGGTAGCTGTGCCATTTTCCTGGTGATATTTGTAGCTCCAAAACCACAGAGGTAATTAAAATGTATGGGTGCAAGGTGTGCAATATGGGCCCTCCTGGACCTGGGGTCCCGTGTGCACCACACATCATGAACCCATTCTAGATGCCCCCATGTCTACAGCATAGGTTGATGTTATTTTGATGCCAAAGTTTAATCTGTGGCTGCACGCTTGACCAATCTGGCTTTTGGCATTAAATTTACTCCACAACAACAGTTGACCTCCAAATCATGGGGCAAGGCGTCAGAACACCATCGGGGAATGTCGATTTACAAATAGTCTCTTAATCTCTCCATAGCCTGTAAAAGAAAAGAAAAAAGTCTTCCCCCATCTCCCCTGGAGCTGGCATCAAGTTACTAGGGAGTCATTTGATGTGAGGCAAGTGATGCTGGCATTTTTCTTAAAGAAGGAACTCCGTGATCAGAGCTGGCAAATAGAGCTGAGTCCAGAGGGAGGGCGAAGAGAGGTTTTAATGAGCCCACAGTGAAAGACAAAATACAGACTGATTGACAGGGCGAGTGATCTGCTGGGGAAATAATGGCAACCCTCACTACCCTTTGCAAATCAAAAAAATAAAAAGGTACAGAAGAAGAGGTTGGAAGGAAAATACTGGCCACTGAAAGAGGAACCCTCGTGTAAATATTGTGCACTTCATTTTTTTCCTCTCTCTCTCTTGAACCTTTTGAACGTATAACCTTCTCCGAGCCTTCGTGGAATACAAGGAAAAGATACTGAGAAGATGATAAAAGGAGATATAGACAACACTATTACTACAGGAAAAGGAATTGCATAGTACTTTTGTTTTTGTCTCGTAAAGTGAACTTTTTAGGAAAACAAACAAACAATACAACTTTCTACTAGTGCACCTAGCCCAGCCAGTAGTGCTCCGACTCCGGAACTGCCAGTGCACCAGACAACCATATTGAACAAGGTCAAAAAGTTATTAAATCCCATCAGATCTCTTCAGTATCGTTGTAATGAGAATCATTGTAAAAGTACAAGATCATGGTATTTGTAAATGCCCCCTTGACAGCAGCTGCTGAAACAGTGATGAAAAGAGAGGGGGGGTAGGGAGGAAACCATTAGAAAGAGGTGGTGGCGCGTGTGTGTGTGTGTGTGTGTGGGGGGGGGATGTAGAAAGTGATGAGGTTCTATCCTGGACTGCCTGCCGTGTTGTAGCCGAGCTCTGGTCGGTGAGGGGTTAATTTTGTAAACCTAATAATGTTCAATAGTGAGGTATTTGTCAGGAGATAAAGAAATGATGGAATCTGGGAAGTGGGTCCCTTGGCGATTGTAGTACAAATATTGTTAATGCGGTGTGGTTACTACAGCGGAGGAAAGTAAAATAGCTTCAGTCCTTCTGAGACAGAATCTGCTACAGTAGAGTAAGAACCGTAGACAAAGGCCAGTAATTGTTGAACTGCAAGTCAAACCATGTACATTTCCAAATCCTTACACATCTACATTTACATGCTGGTTATCATGAATACCGCTGGGATGGGTACATTTTAAATCCTGCTATTTTCCAGTGGCGGATCATGCAAAGCATGGCTCTCGCTCATTCTCTTCCTTCTCTCTTGTCTCTATCAATTTTTTTTTCTTTTTTCTTTTTTTTCCTTTTGCTCTTTAGGTAGGAGAGAGAAAAGACTTACAAAGGACATCTGGTTACAGCTGTAAAATTCAATACCCTTACACCATGCACTTTCCATTATGACGTCATGCATATGTTACCAGTATATGAGAGCCATAACTCGAAAATGTACAAGAATTTAATAAGTCTGGTGTTAAAGCAATTTGTCATGGCATATTTGAGGTATAAATCAGACTAATGGAGGAGATCCCCCCACCCCGTACGACATTAAAGCGCATGAACCAAGTAATAGCTAATGGCAGAAGTGGGGGAAAAAAAGAGGACCTGACATTAAGACCCTAGCATTTTGGAAATCCAATATGTATTGACCTGTGTACTATCTTAGTACAGAGATCTGGTGTCAGCAGTATGTAGTCTTGTATAGGAACTGCTCATTACAGGTTTTCTGAGGAAAGCGCATTGTCTCTGAAGCTCCAGGACCCGATCAGCTAGAATTGCTCAGTAATCAATACTTAGAGCGACTGATGGCCTGGCTCATACACACAACACAGCTGTGGCCACTGCTCTCAATGACTTACCAGTAATTAGGAGAGACTGCTTGGAAGCAGGAGAGTGCTCCCTCTCTTCTCAATCACCGGAAAATATTTTAAAGACTTAATTTAACCCTTTTATGTCCAAAAGTGCTACACATATTTTTTTTATTTTTTATTATTATTATTATTATTATTATTATTATTATTATTACTATTATTATTATTATTAATAATAATAACACTTTAATAATTAGTATTATTAAATAATAATAATTATGACTATTATTAAAAAGTATTAAACCCCATAAAAAAGCAAACATATTTAATTTTAGAACTTACTCCCAAAAGTAAAATCCTGTTTAAAAGTCAGTACAAAAAATTGCCAAAAATGTAGCTTTTAAAGGTAAAAACAAGTATATATATATATATATATATATCAGGGGCATAACTACGTGTGTGCCAGGTGTGCCCTGAGGGCGCAACAGCCAACGGCTTGTAATGAGTCAAATTGACTCATTACAAGCCGCCTCTGCTGTGTGCGCCACACTGGTGAGGAGAGCAGCAGCGCCGGAGGCAGCGGAGAAGGATGAGGAGGGAGGGGGACTGGAGCAGCAGCACCACTATGTAATTGGTAGAGGCGCGGCTGCAGCAGTCCCCTCTCCTTCCATATTGGCTGCCCGGCGCTGCTGTGAATGCTGGGATGCGGTTCCTTCATCCCTGCATTCACAGCGGCGGCGGGCAGCCAATACGGAAGGAGAGGGGAATGCTGCAGTGGCGCCTCTACCAATTACATAGTGCTGCTGCGGCTCCAGTCCCCCTCCCTCCTCCTCCTCCTCCCCTGCCTGCACCGAGGGATCTGCCTGCACGAGGTGCCTGACTGCCAGCGGGGAGAGATGGTAAGTATCTCTCTCTCTCTCTCTCTCTCTCTCTATTTCTCTATCCTGTCTGCCGCATTATGTAAAAAGGGGGACTGGCTGCTGTAATGTGTAAAAAGGGGGACGCTGTCTGCCGTAATGTGTAAAAAGGGGACGCTGTCTGCCATAATGTGTAAAAAGGGGACGCTGTCTGCCGTAATTTGTAAAAAGGGGACGCTGTCTACCATAATGTGTAAAAGGGGGACGCTGTCTGCCGTAATGTGTAAAAAGGGGGACTGTCTGCTGTAATGTGTAAAAGGGGCTCTACCTGGTGTAGTGGCGCTACTGTGCAGCGTAATTTGAATAATGGATACTACTGTGCACCGTATTATGAATTGGTATTATTTTGTGGCCATGCTCCTTCCCCATGAAGCCACGCCCCTATATATTTTTCGCGCGCCTACGGAGTGCACTGCCCTTATCTTGCATGGGGGGCGCCAATGCCGTTTCTTGCACACAGCGCTAAAATGCCTAGTTACGGCACTGATATATCTATCTATCTATCTATCTATCTATCTATCTATCTACTAGGCTTACTATACTATCCCTTTAAAACGGGATGCTCATGCATTAAAGTTAGCAGCCACAGACAGGGGCGTAGACAGCCACACGGGGGGGCCCTGGTAATGTAATTGGGGTGTGACCTAAACAGGGGCGTGTCTACGCTAAGTATAAATAATTTCATAAATGAATAATTGTGGCCTTGTGCACTCCACAGGGGGCACAATTTATTCAAGGAGGGGCAGATAGGGTGTGGGGGAGGGCACCTGCTTTCTACTAAGCTTGCTCGGAAGTGGTTCCCTCCTCCTCGGCCGGCGGCGGCGCCATCTTCCCAGTGACATCTGGGAAGATGGCGCATGTGCACTAGAGAGCAAAGACTGTCTTTGCTTTCAGTGCGCGGCAGCTATCTTCCTGAAGGGGTCATTGGAAAGATGCCGCCACCCAGCAACGGCAAGCAGTAAGTATATTCGGAGATGGGGGTTGGGGTGGACCCGGGTCCCAGATGGGCCCCTACAGCAGCCCAGGCCCAGGTAATTAGTACCTGCTACCCCCTACCTCCTCTTGGTGCCACCAGCCAAAGAACCTGTTAAATTATAGGTGTCTCAGTTTAAAGGGATAATATATAACGGGTATTCATATCAACATTTTGGATCACATTCCCCTTTCAAAAATATGAAGCTTCTCCAACTGGAGCACCAATGACATCATGCACTCTAGTGCAATAAATGTGGAGCAAGTGCCGGAATAATAACCCACTCAGGTGGACCTATTAGTCCACATCCATTTTCCATGGAGTGCAGCACAGAAGATACATGGAAGGAAACTTCTAAATGCATAGCGATCACTGATCCCCATGGAACAGGCTTCTGTCTGTTCAACTTGTGCCAAATGCAGAAATAGACCATGAAATTTACATGCGGGCAAAAGTACACCTACCATTCACCTTCTTCTAAGGTCAGTGGCCAAATGTGATCATGTGAGCAGACACATGTTGCATAGGGATCACCAATCCCTATCCTTTATTGTGTAAGTTTGGCGCAGAATGCAGTGGAACTAAGAAGGTGATGGAACAGACTTGACTGTTCCATGTCAATATAAAACAATGGCAGAAGCATGATGGGATAGAGAACGGATTCTGCAAAGTACACCTTTTATCTGATAACATGGTTTTATTGTGGTACAGGTTGAGTATCCCATACCCAAATATTCCGAAATACGGAATATTCCGAAATACGGAATATTTTGAGTAGGACTGAGATAGTGAAACCTTTGTTTTCTGATGGCTCATTGTACACAATCTTTGTTTAATACACAAAGTTATTAAAAATATTGTATTAAATGACCTTCAGGCTGTGTTTATAAGGTGTATATGAAACATAAATGAATTGTGTGAATGTACACACATTTTGTTTAATGCACAAAGTTATTAAAAATATTGGCTAAAATGACCTTTAAGGCTGTGTGTATAAGGTGTATATGAAACATAAATGCATTCTGTGCTTAGACTTGGGTCCTATCATCATGATATCTCATTATGGTATGCAATTATTCCAAAATACGGAAAAATTCGATATCCAAAATACTTCTGGTCCCAAGCATTTTGGATAAGGGATACTCAACCTGTACCTGCTTTTTACAGCTGCAGAATGACACAATATAGACTTTGCAGGTTATATACATATTATCCCAGCATGCATCTTATTCCTAGCTGGGATTTGCTGTTTGCCTTTTTGCTTGTATTTTGCGTAATATAATGATTTAGCTGCCTTATTCCGTCAGGTTTTCCAATTCTTTTAAGAACCTCTAAGACCTGCCTATTCCCTACAGACTTTGCCATATTCTTTGAACCAGATTGATAAGCTTTTGCATTAATATTTCAATGAAAAGCAGTCAATAATACTGTAGATTTTCCCACACTCAAGTATTCTCTACATTGTACTTTTCATCCTGTTTCTGGGAAAATGTGCAACACTACAAAGTGCAAACTGTGCTATATCCAGGGAGTGTAAGTCCGATTATAGTGCTGACCGTTACAATGTGATTTGTTAACGAATGCTTCAGATGAGAGGGAATGTAAAAGCATAACATACAAGCTTAGTGTCCCATGTCATAGTTTAAACTACTATTTATAAATGGACCCTTATCTTTTAAAGCCCCTGTTATTTACAATGGGCACCGCATGCTTCTTTGTGAATTGTGTTGATCCGTTACTGATAATACCTTCTGGCGGCATTACTTGTGCAGATGTAATGTATTTTTTATTAGCACTAGTTATTCACAGTTGGGGTCACCGAGGTTGTAAATGATGCAGAGGTATCATCTTAAAGGTTCTTTACATTAGAAAATAACGATGTTTGATAGAATATCTAATAAGTTCTCTTCCTACAGAGTCAATCATTCACAATGATGATTTGGTGTTTAGGTTTATTTCCAAACTGAGCCCCCACTTTCAGTGAGTTTGCAATTTAGTTGGTACTTTGAGACTCTGTAGACTGCGCTGTTGCGGTTGGTTGGTTGGTTGGTTGGTTGGTTGGTTGGCCGGATGCTTCTGTTACATATAGGGTATGGATGCTCTTTAAGGTATCTTCTTTCTGAATGTAGCCCCCCCCCCCCCCCCCCCCCTCTGGCTTTTTCAAAAATACGTTTTGCACACAAGGTTCCTTTAGTGACCAGTCAGATTTTTTTTGTGTGTGTGTGTGTGTGTGTAAAGGAGAGTTGGATATGCAGAGCCGTAACTAGAGTTTTTGGTGCTCTGGGCCAGAAAAAGCATTGCCCCCCCCACCCCCTATTTTTCAAACACAGGCATAAGGCAAGCCCTGGTACCCACTGAAAGCACTTTCTATGATGCCCCTTCCCACATGACATATACATTTAAAGAACACCTATACTTACAGAACACTCCAGAGAAAATGGATTTGGACACCGATCCTCTTATACCATCATTTAAACACTTAATGTGAGAGCTCTTTGTCATTAAGTTAAGTTATCCTTTACTTTAAATTACACATTTCTTAGCAGTCATACCTTGGACAGTCACATCCTTTTATACTCAGGATTCAGAACCCATGACCTTCCATATTGCAGTCAGACACTTTACTCAGGGAGCTATTTGCTCCGGTATGGAACGTATGAAATTATGTTGAGACGTGAGCCTTAACTAAAGGAGTGAGTGACTGAAGGTTTTTAGGTACGCAAGGGTAGATGGGACAGCCAGGTGATCGTAGGGATTAAAGAGGAGGAAGTTGCAAGTGTGGTTGATTAAAACAGAAAACTGACAGGTGCTGAAGAACAGCACCCCCTGCCTTACAGTACCCTCTGCAGTGGCACACCACCCTAGTTACTGCCCTGGGGATATGCATTGGTGCTAGCTAAATTACACTTTTTCTGTAGGCTGTAGGCAAAGCTGTCTCAGTTATGGGCAGTCTAGATGGTCCAAGTGGCTCTTATCCGCTGTCAAATTCTATGTTTGTATGTTAGGCTGGGCTCACAACTGCACGACCGGTGATCGTGTTGATGGTTGGATAGGTTGCCCTTTGCCCCAGACCATAGCAGATTGCTGGTACACATTACATTATGTAATCAACAACGGAAACAACATCTCGGTCTGTGGTTCATTAGGCTGGATACACATTAGAATGATATCGGTATGATTTTCCGTATCGGAACTCCAAATCGTGCATATTGTCTAATGTGTACGTCGGATTGCGCGCTCCCGGCGCAGCATAAAATATCATGTGTGATTCGGTACAGTGTAATGAAGGAAAATCGTCCCAACCATCTGCATGATTTCTTGTCATGCAGGCGTGTACCTGACCATACACTGCACTGGGTCACACAAGGTATCTTCTGATTGGCCATGCAGCACGGCCAACCAGAAGATGTTGCATGCAACCCACAGGAACGCGCAATCAGGCATACACATTAGATAGAAATGTTGAAACATAAGAACCACTTGGTCCATCTAGTCTGCCATGTACACACACTTACACACTAGGGTTAAGTTTTGTTGGCGCCTATTAACCTACCAGTACATTTTCAGAGTGTGGGAGGAAACCGGGGTACCTGGAAGAAACCCACGTAAGTATGAGGAGAATATACAAACTCCACACAGTTAGAGCCAGGGTGGCAATGGAACCCAAGACCTCAGTGCTGTGAGGCAGTAATGCTAACCATTACACCATCCATACTGCCATGATGATATGCGCGATTTGTCGTTCCTCTAATGTGTACCCGCCTTTATTTATCTGTGGACCAGTAAGGATTAGTCATTGTGTGACTGATGGCTCTGGTTAGATGAGAATAAGGGTAACCAGTGTGGATGGTAGTAAGCTCTGCCGCCGGCTGCCTGTACAGTTGCGTCAGCAGCCTCATAACTTGGTAAAGTTTCAGCCTTTGATAAAGCGCTGATAAGACCTTTGGAACATAAAAACATAAGGGAGCCGCGCTGTGTCAAGTAAAATGCATCACATCAGCTTTTCCCTGACATCCCAAATTCATTCGTTATGTAATTGATAATGGCCTTAGCCAATTATTTCACACATTACAATACACAGAGGTCCCTTTTACAGGTTTTGCAGTGCTGTAATTAGGCATGCTAATATCTCCTTTATTGGTCTTAATATTGCTCAACACCTTTTGCCATCCTGGAACCCACTAGAGCCCCATGGACTGTCAGGATAGCTGATTATTGAGAAGGATAGCTTTAATCAAACATAATTGCAGTTAATTTTTTTTCTCTCTCCTGCTCTCAGTTGCCAGCATCTAATGCCACGGACTCCTTGATATTCCATTAAATTACAATTAAACAGCCTCCTTTGTTTCTGATTGTCCTAAACAACACCACAAACTTCTGTAGCCATTTAAAAGAGAGCTGTTTGGTCGTAATTGCTTCCTAGCACACAAAGGGCCAATTTACACAATACCCATGTAGAATTTAAACAGCTCATAATCTAATGGATATTACACAGGAGCCTAACACTACAATTAAAATGATTTTCATCAGATAGGGAAGCTTTGGATAATCAGCTTCATAAAAGTAAATATAAATGAACTCATTCATAGCTTAAATACACAGACACTGATCGGACTCTGAAATTAATTTGGGTGGGCTACAGTCACCTAAGTAGATGATACATATGGGTTAAGGAGGGATGCAACGTACGTCCCTACATACAGATGAGGAGCACGGAATCCCGTGGCCCACCTACAAGCCGGATCATTATCGCACTTCTATCATTGAGGCGCATGGCAATTAAGAAGAGTATTTTATAACATGCGTACTGCAGAGAGTGCAATTAAGTTTACGCCTTCCATTTGTGTGCATGGACAGAGATTTCAGTGGGAAGTATTTCAATAATAATAATAATTTAAAAAAAAGGTTATTAGGTATACGTTTTTTTTTCTTTGAATAAATTCTTTTGTCTTATGGCGTCCACAAATAACCTGTCTTATATTGTAAACAGAATTTGTACAGAGGTAATATAAGGACTCTCTGTGTTATGGATTCTTTGCCACAGAGCCAGCTGAGATGTAAGGGCTGTTGAATTACTGGAGGTCCGCACGTATAGCCTGGGTGGGGTGGATGACCACAGGGACAAATATGAAGCTACGGGTTGTCTGTTTTGCACAGTCCCCTTTTTGCGGAAAGGGACAATTAGTATTAGCCCCGGTTGTGTAGCTCCTCGGTTGCCCCGTCTATAATGCAACCAGTGGCTGCCGAGCTAGGTCCCAGCATCTGGAGAGTCATACTGTAGGTTGCCTAGCTCTGCATTAAGTAGCCCTCTATTGTTCTGTCGTCATGAGAAATATTTGGAACTATTAATAACTCTCTACAGCAGGTAATAACATTTTGTAGTTGTATTCTTCTTGGAATATCTGACTGTGTGATCGTGATTTACACTCCCTTTCCTAGCTCTTTTAATGTCTCTTAGTCTTAATACCCGACCTGTTTCTATTACTGGTTCCAATGCTCAACAGCTTATGCAGGCGCTATATGAATAAATGTTAATAAATACAGTTATTCCATACCCGCCAATACTGAAACATGCAGAATCAGGACAACGCAAGCTGCGCCCCTGATCTGCCCAAATGCTCCTTAAATCGCCCACTTTTGGACAAGAATCCGCCTAGTTTGGTGTAAGCTCCACCCATTTCGGGGTCCGGAATTCCAGGCCGTCCCCTCGAAATTGGGACGGGTGGGAGATATGCTATCCTGTCACTTGCTTGTAACAACTTGTATAAAATGTGTTTATAAAATGCGATTCTGCTCTGTTTTTATAAATATAACTGCTAGACAGGTTTAGTAGCAGCGTTTTGGCCTCTAAGGGAATTAAGACACATGTACCAACTTGTCCCTCTATTATTAGTGGCATCTGCTTCTCGATCAATTATATGCTTCATACAGCCGGTTAAGGGTACCAATTTCGAAATGTAAACAATTACCTGCTGGCTGGGTAAAATCCGGGCTTCAATAAGGTGCTTTATGGTATAAATCTGCATCATGAACATTTTACAGTATTTTCCCCTGTATCAAGATTGATGCATAGGGAAATGGGTTGCGTTCCGGGACGGGAAGTTTAAGGGGGGTACACACTAGGCGATTTTAGCCTAAAAAATAAACGATAATGACATAAATGTCATGATTGTTTATTTTTAGGCTTGTATCGTCCAGTGTGTATGTAGGCAGTATTGGTGACCGATGAACGGTGTGCGCTCCCGCGCGCCGTTCAGCCATCACCAATATTGAGCTAACATGCAACTCAACCCGTCAATGTCGGTGACGTCACTGAATGTTGTCGTTGAATGATAACGTTCAGTATGTACACACTATATGGTTGAACACTATATCGTTCAACAATATAGTCGTTCACCGCCGGCAATTCCCCATCACGTAAGTTGTTATCAATAGTTTCAAAAAAAAAAAAAAAAAAAAAATTAGAGTGAATTTTTTAGCACTTTGTTTGTGATTGGTGCATGAGTTGTGCTTTTTCCACCGTCTTATTTATATAAACTTGTACCATATTGCTGCCAGCTTTGCATAGTTTGCTAATTAAGTCCTATTTAGAGGCCTTGATTTGGCTGTTCGCTTTGTAGCTTTTCCTTAACTCAGGGAACCAAGTAAACAGAGGCGGTATTTCAGGCTTGATTCATGCTGCCTACTGTGAAAGATTATGACTCTTTAGGGAAATATAGACAGGGTCAGGGAATTAGTGTACATAATGGTCATTTTGATAATGGGCCAACAGATGCAACTGAAAGCATACTGTACACAATTACGCATAATGCACTAATGACAGGTTGGAATTTGTATCGCCTCACCTCAATTGAGTAACAAATCCATGTTTAGGAGTAATACAGAGTTTATTGGTGCTAGAGCCAAAGATTTTCTGACACGAGGATCTTTTTTCCCCTCCTGCTCATAACAAGAGCATTAAATCCTTTGTGTACCGGGGTCTGGGAAAGAGATATGTAAAGGCGGTTGTCAGATATTTTCTAAGAAAAAGCCAATTAAAGGGTAATAGAGCAAAGGATGAGAATTACCATTTGACTTGAAAGAGTGAATCTATTCGACTCCTGTCTCATGCTCCAACAATAGAATTACTACTCAATGAATAACCATGTTTTAGGCAGGTTTTACAATTAACCATTCCATTGCCAGAAGGTCTTATTGCAAAATAATAACAATAATAATAATAATAATAATAATAATAATAATAATAATAATAATAAAAGTGATCTGACATATTGCAGATACCCTTTTAGACATTTGTAATGTGTAATAAAGTAGTAAATTATCAAAGAACTTCTAACTTCAATTCCGAGAAGATAGATAGATAGATAGATAGATAGATAGATAGATAGATAGATAGATAGATAGATAGAGGTAAGTTGCATATCCAACGTTTTAATGCATTATTTGCTGCACTGTCATCAGGGATATATACTGTATATAGATAAATATATGATATGAGATAAGATAGATAGATAGATAGATAGATAGATAGATAGATAGATAGATAGATATTATAGATTGGAAAAGAAAGCTATGATTGATTGATTGATTGATTGATTGATTGATTCACTGATATCAGAGATAACATAGATAGATTAGACATGTTTGTTTGTTTGTTAGATAGATAGATATTAGCGATAAGATGGATAGATAGATAGATAGATAGATAGATAGATAGATAGATAAATAGATGAGATAAAATAGATTAGATAAGAAAGATATGATTAGATAGATAGATAGATAGATAGATAGATAGATAGATAGATAGATAGATAGATAGATATGAGATATACAATAGATATATTAGATATGTTCGATAGGCAGATTAGATAAGAAAGATATGATAGATAGATAGATAGATAGATAGATAGATAGAGAGATAGATATTTGAGATAAGATAGATTAGATAAGAAATATATGATTTGATGGATAGATAGATAGATAGATAGATAGATAGATTAGATAAGAAATATATGATGGATAGATAGATAGATAGATAGATAGATAGATAGATAGATAGATAGAACTGCAGTTCCTTATGGCATACATGGGTGGAAGTAACTTTAGACATGATTAAATTGATTTGGAAAGCGCCCCATGCGCCCTTAAGGTCTTACAATGTAATTAGTGTCATCATATGTTTAACACTTTTTATTAACTAATGTAATTACTAATAACTTGTTACGCATAGTGCAGTCTGCGAATGTTAGATACAGTGTTAGCAGAGAATCTGTCCTGCAGGTACAGTATAAATATATGTACGCCTATCCCACCATCTGAATAGGGTATTGCAAAAGGAGCACATACCGGTCTCATGAGTTACACCCGGAGTCAGAAAATAAGTTTTGTCAACTAGTTACAAAACACAGAATAGTGCTGTATGGAGAGCATTATATCACCTTATGTGATGGTCTACAGGGGGAAGAATACTTGCAGACTTTCCTTTCTCCCTTCTTTCTCCTAAGCGCTAGTAAAATGATTTCATCAGAGAGATGCTGTGGCTTGTTACATGCATACGGCAAGGGCTTAGGAGCAGACACATTTGCAGATGAACTGCTTTTACTAGCAACTAGGAGACATGACATTTGTTCAGCAGATTAGCCAGGTTGTAATGTGTGGCATAATTGCACTGTGCGGATGTCCCAGAAGTGAAAACCTAATTGCTTGACAGGACTATAACTTTGAGGCACGTACTCACCTTGTTAGGTCCTTTTTCTGATGCAGTTTAAATGAAGTCTGGCCGCAGGTGTGCCTAATTTACCTCGCAACAGAATGTGTGCTGTATAATTGCAGAGTAGTACTTAGGAGAAATTGGTGGGTGGAATATCAAGTGACTAACTGTATGCTGATGGCATATGGGGTGTCCGTGGCATTGTCTGGACAGATGAGCAGGGGGTTTAAAGGCTCTGATTTCAAAAAAAAATTTTCATTTTGTGTACGACTATGGAAATACAAATACTGTATTTAAATATTGGAACATCAATCTTTTATTATATCCGCTGATAGCTCAAATCCATTCAACTGTATATAATACACAAAGCAGCTCTTCAGTTTCTCTCATTATTTATTCATTTATTAAAAGTCATTTATATAGCACACACTTATTCCATAGCGCTTTACCATACCTTCCAACGTGACCCTTTCCAGGAGGGACAGAATACTCTGCTCCTGGACTTTCCTCTAATGTATGATTGCCATCACCTGTGATGAAACACCTTTCTTATCCATTAACTTGTTCAAAACAGGTGCCGGCAATCACAAATGAAGGAAAAAGTCCAGAAGGCATTGTGTCCCTCCTGGAGAGGGTCATGTTGGGAGGTATGCTTTACAGAAAATATATCAGTCATTCACCTCAGTTCCTGATCCAGTGGAGCTTACAATCTATATTTACTATCACATGGACACACATTCACCCTAGGGTTAATTTATTTTTTTGCCAAAAGACAACTAGTCTACCTGTATATTTTTGGAGTATGGGAGGAAACCGGAGCACCCGGAGCAAACCCACTCAGAGAGAATATACAAACTCCACACCAATGGACCATGACTGGGAATTTAACTCATGATCTCTGTGCTGTGAGGCAGTAATGCTAATCACAATGCCATTCATGCATTAGGATACAGAATACCAAAGAGGTGAGGCAAGTTAAACTCTAATTAAAGAAACCTGAATTCACCAAGTGTGGTCCCTCATTAATTTAAAGCATTAGCTTTAGACCAAACATCATCTAGGCATTTGGTTGACTAATGTTTGTGCACCTGGAGGTCTCTCGGAGGCATAGAAATGTTCATAGTGGCTGCCACTGGTATATGATAACGTTGCTGGGAGCTATAAATTGTCTAAACCCACCCATTTATTCACCCAACATCACATCATCCAAAGTCCTAGCGTTTAGCTACAATATTCAACCACCATAAACAATGTAGCTGACAAGGCATCCTTACTGTGGTATAGAAGTATATATATCGTGCATAATCCATAACTAACTTGAAAATATGTTGTCTGGAACTCCAGGTCTTAGGAGAATCCACTCTGATATAAAAGTGTCTATGCTGCTTAACATTGCCCTTTGCCTTAGAGAATACCTGTATAGCATTATAATATGTCAGTAGTTGGAATGCTCCATGAAATTTAATATGACTTTGAAAAAGTGTTGAAGGAACACTTCAGTTATATATAACACAATGATAACATCCAAGTATTCTACCATTGACAGTTTATAATTTGATAATGCAGGGTCCACCCTGTGGCATTGGTGTACACTGCTGATGTTTCAATGTCAGGACAGGTCAATTATTATCTATTTAGCCAATGTATTTGGGAAATCTAGAACATATAGGGTTCCACAGGTAGTTTATATTATTATTATTATTATTATTATTATTTTAATCAACAAAATGACAGTTTCATCGAAAAATATCAAATTATTATTTGGATCCTTAATTTTATCCCCTTTCATATAGTATTTATCCCTCACATTTTGAATATACTTCTAATTAAACCCTTATCTAGCCCAGTGGAACTAAAAAAAATTCCAAAATGTTTCAATGTTTTATGGGAAATCTATGGAAGTGTTGAGAGTAATTGTTGACGTATTAAAAGAAAAGAAAATGCAATATCTGATAAACGTTATCCCTTCTGCCTACAAGTGTTAGTAAATGTCAAACGCTTCAGAAGTGGTTCAATATGATAGCGGTTTGTCAGATATGTCCTCTTGCTCTGTCCATTTTGTTTGACAGTCTCATATTTGTGACATATTTAAAAGGCTGTTCCTCTCTCTTTCTTTCTTTCCCTAGATTCTTCCTAAAGTTTTTCCTCAAGTGTAATCAGAACTGCCTGAAGAATGCGGGGAACCCAAGAGATATGCGAAGATTCCAGGTACTCTGAGGGAGATGGCCTGGCACTGTGATGCTAATTACACAATAACTTTCCAGTGAAATTCAGTTTTGTTGGTGGAATCGTCAGCTTTAGGGTTTTAAAAGGAGACTTTTTTTTATACTTTAAATTGATGAACTTTTTAGCTGAACTCCCATGCAGTCTGAGATACTCCTGAAGGGAGATGTCCTAATGGAATATTTCATCTTTGTTTTTTTCAAATGTATTGGCGTGGTCATCTAGAATCATCTAGACCCTAAACACCTGGTTATCTGTTAACCAGGATCAATCAGATATCTTTAAGGACTGGTGGAGAATTCAGTCATCTTATGATTGTGATGGCCATACTACATAAGTACAGGCCCTCTTGGGTTCCAGTCATTTGGCATTGTCACCGAGGCACTAAGTAACCTACATGTGGATAAATTCAGCGCTGGTCCCATTACTTGGTACATAAGTCAAGTGGTAAGATCTGCCTGTTAGGGATTTTAGATGTAAGTACTCTGAAGGTGCCTATACACTGGGTGATGTTTTCTACTATCAATATTAACGACCAACGATATTATTGATGGTTGATTTTTACTACACACTGGATGATATCGATGGTCAATTTGGACGATATGGGGAGTATATACATCTATATCATCCAAATTGGCTGGCATGTATAAACGATGATCGTTCAACGATGAACGATTGTGGGCATGCGCATCATTCATCGTTGGTGCATCCACACTGAAAGATATGAACGATTTATCATTCATTTATGAATGATATCGTTCGTATCTTTCAAGATATCACCCAGTGTGTAGGCCCCTTAACAGTAAGCAATATGAGGATCAAATATAAACCCTCTATTTTGCTTATTCTTGTAGCCCCAATTTCCCATGCTGAATGATTAGAACTATGGGTGGCTGATAGTGTAGTTGCTACTTTGATATGGCTCCTATGGTGAGGATGAATGATATCTTATTTCCATACAACACTGCAGAGCTTGGTTCATCTATAATCAATCCACAGCGCGATGTGCTGAGCGAGGGGGAAAGCCGATGGGGGGCCGCTCACTTCACACAACGGTGAAGTGAGCGACCCGCTAGATTGAGCCTGCATGCAGGCTCAATCTAGCATCAGCGATAGCGATGCGCAGGGCCGCGCATCGCTATCGCTGGAGGGCATACACACGGCAGATCCATGCTTAAAATCTAAGCAATCTAGCAAGATTGCTTAGATTTTAAGCACGGATCTCTCCGTGTGTACCCCCCTTTAGGCAAAGGCAAACTAGGCAAATGCCTAGGGCACTTGGTATGCTTAAGCCCAGTACCCACGGGCCGACGCTGGAGAGATGTGTGCTGAGCGAACCGCTCAGCACACATCTCTCCTGCCGCTCAGCACAGCGCGATCTGTGCTGAGCGTGCGGGGGGAGACGGGGGGCCGCTCACTTCACCCAGCGGGTGAAGTGAGCGACCCGCTAGATTGGCCTGCATGCAGGCCAATCTAGCAGCGGCGATAGCGATGTGCGGGGCCGCGCATCGCTATCGCCGAGGGGGCTACACACGGAGCGATCCTGCCGATATTCTAAGCAATCTAGTCAGATTGCTTAGAATATCGCTCCGTGAGTACCCCCCTTTAGGAGCACCAGCAGCTTCTGCTGATTAAAATGATATGCGGCATGCCTATATTCTGTGTTTGACTGCGGCTGTATCTGCATACGAAATGCTATGTTGCAGTGTAGTCCTGGAAATCACTGTAATGTAGCAATTCATATGCAGATATAGCCGCAGTTGCACACAGAATATAGGCATGCTGCATATCATTTTAATCAGCAGAAGTTGCTTGTGCATCCTAGCCACACAGTAATGCAAATAAGATGCATTTTCATAAACAAAAGGCGCCCGATGTTAGCAGAGCTGCCAGCTGAATCATGCCAGGCATCTCCTGCAGAACTAGCGGCGGTGCTAGGGGGCACCAGCCAAAATCTTGCCTAGGGCACCATATTGGTTAGGGCCGGCTCTGATCCTATCTACAGGGGGATCGGTATCAAACTGTGGAGAGAGATAAAGTACCAACCAATCAGCTTTTAAGTGCCATATTACAGGCTGTGTTTAATAAATGACAGAAGCTGATTGGTTGATAATTTATCATTCTCTGTTTTATCTCTTTCCAAGGCTTGATACATCTATCCCTAATACTGTAACTGCAAAGCTCAGAAAGTGTACAGATACATAAGATCAGTCTTTTATTTATGTTGGCTGCCCTTTTCGGGACTTCTATACCTCAGAAGTGGCTGAATTTACTAGGAGTGAAGAGGTTGTGATGTTTTAGCTGCTATGTTTGCATAAAGTGCTTCTGGTGAATTGCAACTACAATCACAACACAACAAATGAGAGAATAGCCACACAGAGCACCTGTGCATTCTTCTCAGGGCTATTAAGATCCTTCAGCGAGATTAGCCTCTTTAGCTCTGAATTAGCACCACTTAAAGGCTGTTTAGCACTGAAGTGGGTACAAGAATAACTTCATAGACCTGTGCTGTGAAAGTGTATTGACACAATAATTAAATCTACCTGCCAGAGGGCTTGCAGATTGAAGAGCATACAGAGACTTCTGCTAGTGATAAGGGAGCGCACCTACAGTCCTACCCGTTCTTACATGGAAAGTTAGCAGTGAACTGGCCAGCAAGTTCTTCATAAGTAACTATATGCACACATACCTCCCAACTGTCCGTCCAGGAGGGACAGAATGCTCTGCTCTTGGACTTCCCTCTTAATGTATGATTGCCATCTCCTGTGGTGTAACACCTTTCTTATCCATTAACCTGTTCAACACAGGTGCAGACAATCATAAATTAAGAGAAAAGTCCAGAAGCAGAGCATTTTGTCCCTTCTGGAGAAGGTCATGTTGCGAGGTATGTGCACAGTCCTGTCACAGGGTACCTAGCCTTGTATCCTCCCTCCTCCCCACTGTGTAGGGGCTAAAGGAGAAACTCTGCTAGAGTAATATTGTTAGACCAATGGTTGTACCATCTTCAGCTGGCCAGCCAGGCCTGCCCTGACCCACTCAATACTCTATTGCATAGGTTCTCAAACTCGGTCCTCAGGACCCCACACAGTGCATGTTTTGCAGGTAACCCAGCAGGTGCACAGGTGTATTAATTATTCACTGACACATTTTTAAAGGTCCACAGGTGGAGCTAATTATTTCACTTGTGATTCTGTGAGGAGACCTGCAAAACATGCACTGTGTGGGGTCCTGAGGACCGAGTTTGAGAACCTGTGCTCTATTGCATGCTTGCGTGCCCAACTTAAGATGGCTCCTCTGTTGCTAATGCAGTTCTTTCTCGAGTTCTAGCTAAATCACTTCCCAATGTGGAGTCAAGGAATAAAAGTAGATATATTGGGATAGATCTGGAAAGTAAACTGATCCTTTAAAGTGGACATAAGTGACCAATGTCTCGCCAGTTGTTGGAGAGCAGTGAGATGAAGACCCTATATATCTCCTTTGTTTTCATTTTCTTGATGTGGTGTAACCTTAGTACCAAGCTAGCAAGTGTCCTTACTTTCCAAGGACTGTTCCAAGTTTTAAAGTTTATTTTCTGTCCTTCGTTTTGTTTGTCATTTCTGTTCTATATGATTTATAGGTTTAGATTTACAGAGAGGGAGTATGTATAAGTACTTTGATGAAAGGGTATAGGATGTCTACCACCTCATGTGACTTACAGTATACACAGTGCATCTTCCATTCCCAGTTCCAGTTTTCCAGGAAATGTACTATATTCAAACACTATCTACTTACTAAGAAAATTCTATGAATGACAGGGTGGGGGGGTTATTTGTTATTATTTACTGTGGCACTACAGTAATTATGAAAGTAATCCACTGTGAGTTGTAGTGGCAGGACCTAAGGCACCACAGTTATTCAGTACAGCATCATTGTCAGGACAGCTGCACCAAAAAACAGCTTTCCTGAGAGCCCTACCACATGTATTTTGCAGGGAACTAGTAGCCGGGGCAGTATTGCTGTGTTAAGTGGGGGGGGGGGGGGGGGGGGGGTGTAAAAATACCTCCTCCAACATTAGGATCTTCAATGTTTGGATGCCGGTGTTGGTCATGTGTCAAATGGCATCCTGACAAGCGGCATTTCATACCGAACCCAGTTTTCACAACCCAGTTAACACATCTGTTTACACATTTTGACACTACTGGTGTGGGCCCCACCTTAACCCTTTGGGAGAGGGATGGCTATAACTAACCCCCTCCCTCCAGTGCCTAACAGTTCCCCAAATACTTACCTTCTGGATGTCATCCGTCAGTGTTTCGGCGCCGGTCTGCCAAGTTGTGTCCAGTCCATCAGGATGCTAAATGCATCCCGTGTGCACAGTGATGTGGAGGGATCTGAATGTATCCCTCTTTGCACTCCGTATCTTCTTCCAATAGGACGTAGAAGGCTCAGTGGGCTAATGTCATCTGTAGATGACGTTAGCTTTCACTGCTAACTTTAAGTTTTTGGAGCTTGATGACATGCCGGGGGAACTAATGGTCAGTGGGTCCATTACATAAAACATACAGAAATGACTGCTTCCGCATGTACAACGGACTCATTCACCTTGATGAATAGTCCCCCCCGTGGTGACACCAGCCAGTGAGAGCAGCCAAGACACACAAGTGGGCCAATGCCCACCTATACTGGTTAATAATCCTAAAACATACATACTGTTTGCATTCTCTATTATGAGGCATGTGCTGTGTCTTCTCCTTTTTTTTGCCTAGCTGTAATTCATAAAGTGCTAACTGCAAGATATAGCTAAAAAAACAAACACAAAAACAAACAACTATTCTTCAAATCACTCCAGTGAGTCTCCATTTCTCATGGATCTCAGCTTCAAGTGCCATTGGTAATATTGATCCATGTGAGCAGAGCAGAAGGTCAAGCCTGGAATGACTAGAAGTCTCCTCTTTTGTCTTGCTGATGGCTGAAAAGAAACATCACTCACAAATAATTCTGCGGCCAGCAGTGGAAGCGCTAGTTAGCAGAGGACAGCAATGGTGGCTTGTAGCTCATCTCCTTGTTTTTCTGTTTTATTTCCATTATTATAGGGAACTAGGCATGATATAAAGGATAAGCAGCACCATTGCAAGCCTGTTTGCTAAGGGTAGTGACCACAAACGAGTTAATGTAGAACAAACGTCTTTTCTTTTTTTTTTGGCTGAACTGTTATTTTCCCCTGGTGACTGACCTATATATAAATTGACACAGCAAAGACAGTCATGCTTTCTCCCTGCCTTATTCCCTGTTTTTCTGTGTGTTTCATGCAGTGTAGAGGGCTAAAAGCAAGCATGCACTTTAGTATGGAAAGCAGGCATCCTGTATTTTGTACAGGATGTCATTTACTATAGCAACGGCTGAACAGAGTCTACCACCTCTGCTGAATCTTCAGCTGGACTTACAATGCTTATTTTTTTTTTTTTCTGTTGTTTGTATTATATTGTTTCATATTTTAATTTTTTACTTTTAATTAGCTGCTTGTTGATGTTAAATTTCCTCAAGCGGTTTTCCAGCTGTGAGAGAACAAATATCAAAGTTTACATGAGGGTGTATTAGGGATGAATAAAACAATTTTAAACACGCATAGCGCCATAATTTCTTCAAACGTAAGAGATTGATCATTATTTGGTACACCATTCAATTTAACACACCGTTTATCCTTTATACCAGAATTTCCCAGCTCCTGTTCTCGGGCAACCATAACAGTGCAAGTTTTCCATATATGCATGTTTTCCATATTACTGACTGACACACAGGTGGTACTAATTATTTTACTTGTGCTTCTGTGGGGAGACCTGGAAAACATGCACTGTTAGCACTGTAATCAGGAAACACTGCTTTGTATAATATAATGCACTTTGACTATCTTTTCGCGTTGTCAGGTGAAAGTGCTATTAGCTCTTTAAGTTGTACACATCAACCACGGGCAGTAGAGGTAGCCATTTTGTAGGCTGGACCAATGTTTAGGAAGGTGTGTCCTATAGTAAATTGCCTCATACTTCAATTGTGTCACTAGGGGAGAAGTATCAAATTTCGGAGAAAGATAAAGTAACAACCAATCAGCCCCTAACTGTCATTTTTCGAAAACAACTGTAACATGGCAGTTAGAGGCTGATTGGTTGGTACATACTCTCTCTTTGCTTTATTTCTCTCCAAGCTTTGATAAATCTCCCCAATAACCTGCTAGTGAATTGATAGCTATATATGGGTTTAGTACACACAGTTGCTTTAGTACGTAGGTGATGTATATGATTATTGGTGTGTTGACACGACTTATGAGCATCTGTGGCAGGTCATAACTACCAGCTTCTTATGTAGTGAAATAGTATATAAAATGCATATGATAACTTCATGTAAGGGCACACCATATAAAATAATGCAGCTCCTATGTTCCAGTACATTGCCTAGCTACTAGTGAGAGTGTGCCACTAATGTTTTTCACACTGCACAAATAACCCGGTATCATGCCAGGTCGACACAGGTCGGTGTGCGGTGTGAAAGGGCCATGGTCGAATTCTCGGGTCGATTGACCTGGTAATTCAACCTGGGAATAAAACAGTGTTGAATACCGGGTCAATGGCATCGTGAATGGGTTCCAAGGGTCGATGCGACCCGGGACCCGTTCACTACAATAGGGAGAGGCAGCACGGAGATGAGCTAATCTCCCAGCACCGCCTCTGCCGACGCTTCCGGCTCTGCCCCTCGCCGCTATGGCAACCGGTTCAGCATATTGCGGGTCGGTAAGCCAGCTGTAAGGGTCCAATGCCGGTTCCCACTCGGGAAGGACTCGTTTCCAATTCTCGGGTGGGATCCGGCATTGGTGGTGTTAAAGGGGTATCAGATAGGCACACAGGGCTATTTTGCATCCTGAAGAAGGAACCTTTATAATTACAGTCTCTCATGTTCATGAAAACAATAAATAAATAAACCCTATTAATGAACATCCAAGCAATCTGAGTTATTTTCAATTCACACAAGGGATATGAGAGTCATTTACAAAAGATGCTCTAAACCCCTAATAGTGTAGAGTAGACCAAAGGCAAAAGTCTACACTGAACTATGGCAGCCAATCAGACATTTGATTTCACTGCCTATTCTCCTACTGTGTACTAGACAGAGGTAATTTCTGATTGGATGCCATAAATGACTCACATTTTAACCTTCTGAGATTACAAATATGTATCAAGTGTCTGTGTATAAATATATATATATATATATATATATATATATATATATATCATTGCTGCTATTCCCTAAATGTAAACTTCCCTTATATTTTGACTCTATTGTATCAATCTTATTACGACAATTTGAGATCTGACCTATCATAATCATTTCCATAGTTCCCATATTAATTAAACTGCACTGGTTATATAAGCCCCACAGACCATTCTGGAAATACGTCAGCATGCGGGTTCATCCGCAAACAGACCTCAATCACGTACAGTCCTCTGCCTAGTTTGGTCCTCAGCACAGAACCATCTCCAGGATGAGTTGCACAATGCGTGTACTGAAGGTGTTACTGGTTAACAAGGTTGTGATGTGTAAGTCGTTGTGTGAAGCAGCTGGAGTATAAGAGTGCCCTATCTATCATTTCTTCTATGGCCGCACTCTGAACCTGGCCAGTAAGAATAGAAGCCTTTCACTCTAACAGAAAGAAGGAAATTCCATTGACATACCAGGGTCAATCACCATCCAAATGAACTTGAGAATGGATACTTTTCATGGCTTGAAAACACTTTCACTATTCATTTTCCATTCAAGCTTTTCATATGCAAAAACATCATTATTGGTTGGTAAATGTAATCATAGAAGTGACAGATGTCTGGAGGGCAATGAGAGTTTTTGATTTTTGTAGATGGGTAAAATGTTTTGATTTGTGGAAGTATTTCCTTAATCAAATATAAGCAGTGGTTTGAACATTTCTGCCCGTGAAGGAAATGCAAACTAACACCGGAATCATTATATTATAAAGTAACGTTTTGGTTAGATCTAGATGGCAAGATATTTTTGTGTTCACTTTGACCCAATCATGTGCTGATTTCACCATAGAATTACTAAAGCCTATGAATAAAAATAATTCCAGCCTTAGCAGTAAATCAAAGTTGCCTACACCCATCACATTTGGGTTTGTTGGTTATCAATCTGGTCATTTTGCAAGCGGGTCTAATTGGCTACACTCAGGATGGGCAGATTTTGCAGACCTGGTGATTTGATGATCACTATATTCCTTATACACTGTGGTCAGCCATTGATGTTGTGCAATATCTTCAATAAGTACAGGAGGATTGTGGTTTAGGGGCATATTTATCATGTTAATTATCGTGATAATTAACATTCTGATTAATCGCAAGCGCCGGAGCAATTCATCATTGCTCCAGCACGGAGCAGCTGATCTCCGTCAGTGCTAGAACTAGTGCACCTGCGTGAACCATGGTTCATGCAGGGGCACAAGCGTCCGGCGGAAGAAGGACAGCGGCAGAGGGATCCAGGAGGATCCCTGATTACAAGCCGGACCTGCTTTCCTTAGGTAAGCAGTGGGAGTGAGGGAGCATTCGCCATCTGTAGATGGCGAATGTTCTTGCAATCAAACTCCAAAAATATTGTATTTTTGGAGCTTAATCATTGAGGTCCGCATACTAGTGTATGGGAACCCCAGGCCAGGTCAGGCGAGAAAGGTAAGCAGGAGATATCTGTGGTATCTTCTACATTACCTTCATGATGAATGGCCCCCAAACTTAATGTTTACAAAAGTAGGTGAAAATGTTAATTTTGTAGAATTTAAGTGATGATGAATATGCCCCATAAACACCTACCACAATTGTCCCAGTTTGGTAATAAATTAATGAACAGCATTGAAGTTTAACCATAGCCTCATAAAAAAAAACCTGTAGATGGATTGTCGCCATAGTGTCTGCTTGTGCTAAATAGAATGTTTTTTGTTTTTCAGGTTGTTGTATCGACAACAGTCAATGTGGATGGCCATGTGTTGGCTGTCTCAGACAACATGTTTGTACACAACAATTCTAAGCACGGAAGGCGGGCTCGCCGCCTTGACCCCTCAGAAGGTACGGCTCCTTCTTATCTGGAAAATGGTAGGCATACATTTACATGTCCTTTTTTTCCTTTGCAATGCTTTTTTTTTTATACATCAAGCTTTATTTTGAATACACTATTACATCTATTTTTCCACCTCTATTCATTGATCAACAGACAGATGGAGATTTTTTTTAGGCCATACAACAAAGGACTTGGAAAAAAATTGAATATTCTAACAGTCATTTTATTCCATTTTACCTTCAGCTGAAATAATTTACAACCAGTAGTCCATTTTTCTCAAATTGTTCATTTTTTTTCTTTTTTTTTAAATTTTTCTTTTTTTCCCAAACTTTTTTATTTATTTTGATATCAGTTTGGTTTTTTTTGCAATTTCTTTTCATTTTTTTACATATTTTTTTTGCTGGTCACGGACGAGAGGTACATTCCAAAGTTTTTGTGAGCATTTGCAAATGGTTGTAAAACACATGACCAAATCTCAAAGGAATTTACTATGAGGTCAACTTCCTGTCACTGGACCCTTGACTTGAACAGCAGATGGGAGTGTGTTCATTATAAGAAATTCAAAGTAAAATTATCTTATGCATGCTACATAACTTTAATTCCATGTGCATATGTGCTTTGTAAATATATAAAAAAAATCAGTTATAATATATAGATATTATTTTTGATATCGGGTTGCTGAAAGATAGGTGCTGAAAGATGCTGATGTGTGGTAATGAAAGAACGAGTAAGCTAGATAAATGGCTTATTACAGCGATAAAAAGAAAAAAAATATAAAGTCTTGATTTGCATAAAACAACAAGATTGAGTAGCTACGATAAGTGTAACATGATGATTTAGATATCAAAATAAGAGCGTGATTTACAATCTGCCACGCTGTGCAAAAATAAACTAATTTGTTTTTCTGCAATAATGACTAAGGTAAAAGAGAACAAAATATAATAATTAGAGGTTGCCATAAACCCAAGAGTCATTATAGTGTGACGTATTGTTTATCCCTTTCATATGAACTGAGGATAGGTGTATGTTTTGCCTAGCAACCAACACTAATGAGGTTCACAATTAAGAAGGTTGGATCCTCTCCCCTAGTCGTCTTCTTCCCCAGGGAGATAGAACTGGCAACATTATAGGCTCAAGTTAGCAAGCTCAGCCCTGTGGTGCTAGGTTTTGGTAGAGGTCCAAGCTCGGCCTCCCTCTAATGAGCTATTATGATCTTAGCAAAACACAAGTATTTATTTTTGTAAGCTGCACAAAAACTATATGACTCTAAGCAGAATTACTCCCCACCCCCTAAAATAAAGAACATTCATTTTAATGTTGCTATGTACATTGTGTATGATATGAAGCAGGAATCGGATTGTCCCGAAGGACAACAGTAGACAATTTTATTTTTTCACAGCTGCAAAGATTTGCGCAGGATAATAAGCTGAACACGGGAAGCACAACTAACTCCAGAATCCTGCAAAAAAATATATATATATATTATTTTTTTATTCTTTTTACTTATTTTTTTTTAGGGCAAAAAATAAAATAAAAAAATATTGTAGCAAGTTACTGTAGATCCTTTCACCAAAGTGTGTGAATGATGACTGCATAGAGCATATTGGTACCAGACCTGGTATTTACCAGCATTCAGTGCGTTTCAAAATTAAAATTCTTTCAAATAAAATGTTGCCTGGAGATCGCC
>NC_086446.1:727434998-727462498 GCF_028390025.1 Pseudophryne corroboree
TAAAAAAGGTCTGTCAACACCATGTAAAAGAAGGGCTGATCAAAGTAGAGAACAAAGCAATTCTCACGGAGGCTGAGCAGCCTTCAGCCCAGCCTCGCCACAGTTTTACTTGCTGCTGTGAGCCTGGAGTGACTGGGGCCCGGCCGGCTGCTGCTTACTCCGCGAGAGTCATTGTAATAACTCATGCAAATGTGAAGACTCTAGAGACAAAGAGAGGTCAAGTAAATGGCCCAGGGATTCATGTCGACAAACAATATTAGATGTAAAATGTGTACCCTTGACAGAGGTATTAATATAGAGCTTTTGATTTTTTTTCTTTCTTTATTTTCGTGCATGAAAACTGGTAATTATACAGTGGCCGAGGAAAATTAAGTTCGGAACCAAAGGCAGGAATGATTGCTGATGGGAGGAAAAGGAAACATAGAGCGAGTGTATGAAAAAGAGAGAGAGAGAAAGAGAAAGAGAGTGGCAGAGTGTGTATGTGTGAGAGAGAGAGAGAGAGAGAGAGAGAGAGGAAAAACCAACCCAATTAGCTGCTTATGACGAATAAAAATTCTGAACATTTGCTCTTCCATTTCATTCAACAAGCCTGTGATTGACTGTGCTTAGATCTGTACAGTACAGCAGATAAATCGACATGCACGTCGCGCTTAATCATTTGTAATAGCCATATTTGCTTTGACACGTAATTTGCCGTATTAAGCCATTTTTCTTGCTCACTACCAATCTACTTGGCCTTTGCTTTATAAAACATGTAACAGTTTCCTTTAAATACATTTCCATGCTGATGTACGACTGCTCCTTTATTTGTTTTATGTATGTCTGGTACAAAAATATCATGCATTTCCAACATATTTCTTTCAAATATGATTTGTCATTTGGCATTGAGATATAGTATACAGGAGAGACAAAAAAAAAAATGGAAAAAGCAAAACTAATGTGGACCTCTCTGCTTTTCTTTTCTTCCCTCCTCCCCTCCCCCCTCTCCTTACTCTGTTTAAGCAGCTACACCATGCATTAAAGCGATCAGCCCTAGTGAAGGATGGACTACCGGCGGAGCTACGGTCATCATTATTGGAGATAATTTCTTTGATGGTTTACAAGTGGTATTTGGAACCATGTTGGTTTGGAGTGAGGTAAGCAATAAGAGTCAGCGGGCTTTGAACTGTAGCATGTTTTCCACCACTGATTCCCAACAAGCTGTCAATAGTTTATTGACGAGCGGTATCAAGAGGTTTTATTTCAAACTTCCTTTTTATCCAAGTGGCAGAAGACTGGCCACTGGAAAATGTAGCCGAGGCCCCCTAGTGGAAAGCTGAAATATGCCTTCGAGCACAATTGGCCAATTAGTGTTTAGAAATTACCAGAAGCAGGCAATGGTGTAGCCATATGGAGTCAATTTTCATATGAATCATGCCCTGTGGCTTTTCCTGCAAACCAAAATCAGGAATCACTTGCAGATAATTTTTTTCCCCGCCTCTAGCCAACTTTTAGCAAATTTAAGTTAATTTAAGCAAGCATTTATGTATAAAAAGTGTGCAGCAGCTGACACTCTACAACTGTATGCAATTGGGTGCTTGTGATTTTAAGACCATTTTTTCTTTTTTCTTATCCCGTACTACCTTTAGCTGATAACACCCCACGCCATCAGAGTTCAGACCCCACCCAGACACATTCCTGGCGTTGTCGAAGTTACACTTTCCTACAAATCCAAGCAGTTCTGTAAAGGCGCCCCTGGAAGATTTGTTTATACTGGTAAGTTTGTGTATTATATACATTGATACTTTATTTTTTTTGCGCTGCACCACAGTGTGTTATAGTGTTGCCGTCTGCTCAGTTTATTGCTTCAGAGTATATCGGCATGACGTAATATCCGGTATATAAAAATGAAACAAATGGGCATTTGCACGTAATAATATTATTCTCATTAAATTACCGTGACCTGTGAATTTCAGAAAGAGAGAAAATGACGTGGTCGTTTAAACGGGGAGGGAATGTTGTATCGGTGGCATCTGGTTCCTATCACAGTATATTGTGTTCTCAGGCTCACTAACATTTAACCTTCTCAGTATGAGATGTAGCATAGGGCAACAAGGCCTCCAGATAATGAAAGAAGAGAGTAGTGTGATAACCAGTCGCTTTATAAAGTGCTTAAATCTGAAGTGCTCAGTAAATAGAGGCAGAATAAGGTCTTCTTTATTTTTAGAGGTTCTTACAGTAACAAATACTGACGGCAGAGTTTCTCATTATGCTAAGAGAGGACAGACCCAGACTATCCATTCTGTATTGCCTGCTCCTTTCAACAATTATAAAGATACAATTACCTTGGGAGAATGTGGCAGTTCAGTTGATTAGCACGGTGAATTAAAAGAGTGAGTCACAAATGACATGTCCAGCTATTTTCTACTGGTCTTTTGTATTCCCAGCGCACCTCACCCTGTTGTAAGGAGGTCAGACATTAGAGAGAGATAACAATTTTCAAGCAGCTTGCACTTAAGAGAAAAATTAACAATCATTCTGTATGTAATTGCCTGTTAATAGTATATTGCTTTCTAGATAGGAGTGAATAAGCTGAAATATTCCGGTATTAACTCATACCCCTTTTACAACGCAATAAATATCCCAGGTTTTTACTCGTTAAGGAGCAGCAACCTGGGATATTGTGCAGTGTAAAAGCACCCTGTTGAATTTACCCGGGTCAAACAACCTGGCATTTTAACCCGGGGTGGCGCGATCAGGGTTGAACACGGGTTCAACCTGGCTCGCAGTACAGTGTAAACCCGGGACCCGTTCACTGCATAGAGAAGAGGTGGCGCTTGGAGATCATCTTCCATTGAAGAGTGCAGTTGGTGGTATTCTAGGAAAGGCGTTCGGTACACAATGTGTACTAATAAAAACTATTCCATTTGTAACTTCAACCAGATCTATAGGGGTACAGCAGGTATGGGATCTTGAGCTGGGGATGGGGTGGGGCTGGCAAAGCTGAGTAAACCCAACCAAGAGGCATCCGCTACCCCCTAAGGGCCTTTGCTCTGCTCTCGCAGCTGCATGCTCAGAAGATGCACCTACCCAGCTGTTTTTAGAGGTGAGAACAGAATTGCTAGGCCCTTACCTAAATATTGCTATGGGACCTAGCATTGCATTGTCTAGAAGACTAGGTAGGCGATAAGGTAGGCCTTGTTTGTACAGTTTTTGTAAATTATTGAAGGACTAATGGATCATTGTTTTTAAGCTTTATTTCATATGGCTTCATACTCTTGCCCTCATCACCTCAATAAGCAAGAGAAAGTCCATGATTAGTACAAGAGGTCTTAGCAACTTACTGTATACTGTAACATATATATATATATATATATATATATATATATATATATATAGGTGTAGATGTTACATCTGCTGCTCTAGAAAAAAAAGATGGAGAGGTATCCCACAACATAAATGCCATGTCAAGAAGAATTATCTCCAATTTATTTTATACAGTTATACCCTTGTGTTCCCCTAGGTGTTGTTGAGGCCATCTATGGGGTTTATGTAATAGAGTCTGGCTGCAGATATGACACAGGAACAATTAGGCAAAACCAGATTGGTTTTGAATTTTAAATCTACAGCCTAGATCGTTGGAATCACACCGTTTCATGGAACTCAGAGCCTATCACCTAAAAACCCCAGTGTATAGTTTACTTCCTAAATGCCCCTCTGAGCATCTTTAAAAACAACATGGTATTTAATAGGTGCCCAGCAATCCAGATTACTCTAGAGATCCTTGTCCATGCAAAGACCTGTTCATCAGCAATTTATGTAGTGGGGACATGGAAATTGCACAGCAGTGTCAGAGGGCTATTAAATAACTGGGATAGAAAGTGACATCAGTGGGATCTCTACATGTCACATTTATCCATGACACAAGGGCTGAAACCCTGATGGGCCAGGTCGGCCATCTGAAAGTCTATCCGAGCAGCTCCACCTCCCGGTGCTCAGTTCGGCTGGCATTTAGAGACGGGTCGTGCCGCGAGGCTACACACCTGTGGCACACCCAGGAGGCAGGGCCACTCCCCGATTCCATGCACACATGACGTATACCCAATTACAGTCCCAAGCCATCCCTGAGCATGGAATATTAAATATAGACCCTGGGCACTTCTTTGTGTGAAAGGTTTTACAGTATAAAACTATACTTCTACTTTATACGTTGGTTGTACAGCATGAAACTATACTTCTAGATATGTATCTCACAATACATACCGCATCACCAATTAGAGTATTAATAAAGTGTCATCAAATTCCAATACAAAGTGTGGTGGAACATTTAATTCCTGAGCTCCAAATTCCAGTAGTTCCTGTGAAGTGAAGCCCAGACCTGGTTACACTGTAGCACACAATTATTTGTGAGAAGAAAACTAGCGAGGGGCTGAGCCAGTTTATTCCGAGGTTGACCTGATTGTCCTCTCTCCACACTTGTCATTATAGACCCGCATGAGATGGGTAATTTTCAGGCAGCTGTTGCACCAATAGTTGATCTTTAGTCCTAATCCAATTATTTCTGTAGTCCCCTTCTGGGGTAATGATAGTCCTCAATAGACGGTTTCAGTGTGCCTAGAATAGACAGATCTGTGTGTCTAAAAAAAGAAAAAGAAAACTGTAATAGTAAAATACCACGACTGTCTTCTTCTTCTTTAGCTTCTAAAAATTATACCTACTAGCTCTTTTGTTAGATGGTAAATTGTCAGTATTTTTTCCCCTGCACTCTGCAAACTGATTGCATTTCAGCTCCGGAATGGCACCTCTTGTAACATATGCATTTGATTTCTGGCCTGCAACAAATGACATAGTTTAGCTCCCATTCCACTTGAGAAACATGAGAGGTGACCAATTTAATGATCTTTTGTGTGCATTCAAATGGGATTCTATCAATGACACTGCTACACAGTTTGGAGTCAATAGTCCTCCCCATCACAGGCAAGACAAACTGGCTGTCTCATAGGTCAGCGCTCTTTAAACAAATAACTTGTATTCGCAGAGCAAATGACTGCTAATTACCTCCCACAAATCATACAATTTTTATTCCATCATAATTCACAGCTCCTTCATTCGTTCACATGGCGCGCCTGGCATTGTCTATCACCTGCCCCTTGTTTGCTGCACGGAACAGCGCTGCTTCTGCTAGGAGCCAAACTTGTCCTAGTTAACCCTTTAAGACCTGGATTTATGATCCATTTAAATCCTGGGCACTTTTTTTCCCCCATCTCTGAACCGTGACCATCCTATGACCCACGATAACACAATTCACAGATTAAGAAATTACATTATTAATGAATAATTTTAAAGTGCTTCTGGCATCTATACATGTTGGAGGTATATATTTTATAGGTAGCAGCACTGTAACAGGGCGGTGGTTCGCCCTTTGCTGGCCCCACCCCTAAACCTGTGAAATCAGTACATCACGCCTAGGGGTCGGCGCTGCCAGCTCTGGCAAGTAGAGCACTGTCTGGAGTGTCCTTAGGATGCTCCGGTCACAGCTGGTTGGGTATGCATGACCGGCGGTCAGGAGACCGCCTGTCACTATACCGACGGCGGGATCCCGGCAATGGTATGCCGGCGGCGGAAGGGGGGGCGAGCGCAACAAGGCTCTTGCGGAGGTATTGTGACCGGCGGTCTCCTAATTACATCCCAGCGATGGTGCCAGCCCCTATGCGATGGCACCAATCACACACCCCTAGTTACGGCTCTGATAAGTAGAACTCATATTTAAAATAGCTGCCCCCTTCATCCTCCCCATTTTGGCTTGTATAATACCCAGAGAGGACACACAACAAAGACCAGCCCATTTGTGCGCCAAATACTCACATGGGGAGACTGTGAAATAAAGTTATTGAAGCTGGATAATCCGCTACACAGCAGATGTAGTCCGGACATCCGGTCTTAAAATGACCTGGTCATTAAGGGGTTAATATCGCGTTATTTGAAAAGTGATGTTTACGGGTTTTTTCAATCCTTTCCTCCATGCATGCAGTTTTTTTTGCGAACATCCGCAAAGCGCATTTGTAATATTCGTTAGCCAATGGGCTATTGATAATCGAGTGGACCACTCTTAAAAAAATCTTTGTACCATTAAACTCTGTTGATGTAGCTGCCCCATATACACTGGGCCGGTAGATTTAATAATTAAAGTTCCATGGCATTATTCCCCCCACCTCTGGTTATTGTGTGTGTCCGGCAATCCCTTTTGTTGCGGAGCTGACCATTCTGCAGCTGTTCTTAGCTGCCTCTCTATTGGCAACACATTGATCAAGCTGACAACGGTATATTACTTGTCTTCATGAAATATTAAATGAACCGGTGCCCTTTGTTGCTTTTTAACCAAACAATGCAAAAGGCGCGCCGGGACATTTTAAGATACAGATGACTTGTATTTACTAATAACCTTTTAATACTATGCAGCTATTGAAAATAGATTGATGCCTTTTATTTGTCCAATGCCGTTTACAAACATACAGTAAAAAGCTCCCTGCAAATGGACAGATTACTTATTATTTTCCATGCTATTCCTGGTCTTGTGCTTTCTCCCCCGTCTATGCCTCAAAGGAGGTCTGAGGAATAAGACATTGCATTCGTTCTATTGCACAAGCGGACAATCTGTCCTAATCAGTGACACGCATTTACTAGAATTGCTTAAAATGAACTATACCTCATACAGAAATCACACATTTACAGTGTCCCATTCATCATTGGAAAATTGAGGGCCGGTAAACTTTTCTGTTCCTCCGGCGGGATCGTAGACATGCATCAAAATGTTAAAAAATGATTGGTGAGAGGGAACTGTCTGCCATTTATCAAGGAAAGGAAACATTATTTGCTAATTTTCCAAGCTAGGCGGTGACAGGGTGCTTCGTCTTTGAACCCATAGTGACCAACATAGCCTTTTTGTTATTAGTACAAGTCAAGCGCTTTTTGGCTGTTGCTAACAAGACACATTTGTCTATCCTGTTCTTATTTTTGTACTTTCCAGACTGTGTGGCTGCAAATGAGAGGGTCTCTCTAATTCGAGATACTCTAGGATGTTGTGTTTTATTTATTTTTAAGTTGCTGCATCTCAAGCCACTGATAAATCAACAACTTTCCAAGTCAAGGTGAAGGTGCCAACTACGCCAAAAGTGACATAATGTAGTAGCGAGAAGACAGTCATTTGTCTTAAAATAAGGACAAAGAGGTCATTCATGGTCCAATCAATACATGTTGAGAATTTTGTTTTGGATTAAATATTTATATCTCCTTTTCTTGTGGACTCTCAAAGTTTGATGCTTCCCATGTTACAAAATATAACCTCTACTGGAGTATCGTTTTCTAGTGATGCCAGCCATTTCTTTGTGGCATTTGGATAAAATTAAGCAAGAAAGGGCATTTTTGTGTTTGTTATGTAGTACTAAAATTTTTACTTGATTGTATTATGTTGTGAGGATGGAAAAACTATGAATAACCTTGGCATGAAATTACATCTCCAAATGGCTTGTTCCTCTTGTCGTTGGCTTTCATGACTTACATGCATATAAAATTAAATGTTTATGGTTTAGAGTTTTTGCTTTTTTTAAACTACTCTAAATGTTTGCTTGTATTATTGTGCGGAATTGACAGGCTATCTGCTCCTCAGGGGCTGGTCTCACTCCCAAATCCTATCATTTCAGTCTTTCCATAGCGAGATTAAGGGGGCCTAATCCAGCCCATAAACACACTGGAGGTTTTTTTGGTATATAGTTTACCAACAGCTAGTGGTCAATTTAATAAAAAGTTGTCAGATTCTAGCTGAGCTACAATCTGATTGGTTATTCTGGGCAATGCCTCTATTTTTCCTTTTTTGACATTTTAGGAAATCTAGCCCCCCAAAGCACTAAAGTCTCCCTTCCCTGACAGTTAATGTTACCACGTTTTCATTGTAGGTGAATACTTTATCATTGTGTTATATTTTATCTTCATTATTTTATTTATGTCTCATATCACTATACTTCAAACAATACTTTCAGCAATAGAGACAAATAGTTACACAGAGATAAGGAAAGGAGGAAGAGTGTAAATGACACTTGAAAGACAAGTCAAAATTTTTGGAAGTGTATGTCAATCCTTATGTATCGTGTCAGATCTGGCCTGCACTCAGTCTTTACCTGAGGGTCTATTGTGACATTCAACCATGTCGTTTTGTCAAGTGTTTATTTACAAGAATATCACATTGCAAGCGTCTGATAATGTAACTTTCCTATGGAGCAGTGCGTCTTTGTCCTATAGATCACAAGTGGAACATAAATGCAGTACGGTAGTGGTCAAGATAACTGTTCTTTATTGTAGCTCATTAGGCACCAATTGTACTGTATATTAGTATTTAGGGAATTCTATAAAAGTGTAGGAAACAAAGCGTAGGTCTTTAAAATGTAACTCAATAATCTAAAGCACAATCACAATCACTTTTACCTCCAGTATCTTGTCGTTGGGCCGTGGTGCAATCTCCCATGAGCTTCAGTTTCAAATATTGTATTACAACTTGCCAAAAGGCATGGCGTTACCTCTGAAGTGGGTGCAACTGATAGGTCGTTTTATTGCTTCGTGTTCCGTACCTGCAGGGGTGGGATTGGTAGGTTCAGTCTCTCCAATATAAACTCTAAACAAACATCTGGTGTCTGGAGTGTAAACATAACACAATAGCATATAGCAAATTCCGTACTCTAACAGGGGAACCGAGCTGTTACCTTGTTTCTGCGCTTAGTGTCACGTCACATTTCTGTGATTCAGTGATTGTTCCATGCACAGATCGCTTCCAAAGCCTCCCCGTGACACCTGCCTTCCCCCCTGCCTATATTTAGTGTCCAGCCACAGGCATTCTTATGTAGAAGTCACGTGTGTGTGTGTGTCTATATATCCACACACACGCACGCACACAGGCGCACACAAACAAACAAACAAACAAACAAACAGACCAGTAATAATAAGTGGCTTTGGATTCAATACTTCAAGCAGATCATGGTAGTGGTCCTTTACAGGTCACATTGCAATTATAGCCCAGCATGAGCACACATCTCCTTATACAATTTGGAATTTGTGTAAATACTAAATAAGCATATGCCAAGAGTAATTTTAAGTAGAGATGTGCCGGTTTGGATTTACTCAGTTCTTAACTCTAGAATTAAAGTTCGGATTTATCCGGATATTTCTAATTGGCTATCCAAAACATGTGACATCCGAGAGCCAATAAGATGCCGTTTTGAGATCCGGGTAAATCTGAGTAAATCCAGGTAAATACGAACCCGCACATAACTTGCAAAATAATTTCACATACCTTCCCAGAAGCATTTGCTATTCAATATATACATAATCTCCATCATGACCCATTCCATTAGGTGCCAGCAGCAGTTGCATACCCTACAACATGACCCATTCCATTAGGTACAAAATGCTCTGTTCCTGGACTTTCTTGCCAGTGGCAGTTACAGAGGTGGGGCTTTAGCACAGTCCAAAATTCAAATAGGGAGCCACATCAACTGCCAGCGATGTTTGGCAGTGTTTGGGGTGGCAGTTGGTGTGGCCCCCCTATTTGAATTTTGGACTGTGCTGTAGGCCCACCTCTGTAACTGCCACTGCCAAGAAAGTCCAGGAACAGAACATTTTGTACCTAATGGAATTGGTCATTTTGGAGGGTATGCAGTTGCAGAGGTGGCGCTGCAGCCAATCCAAAATTCAAATAGAGGAACCACACCAACTGCCACCCCAAATGATGCCAAACCTCACAGTCCGGGACTCGCTGGCAGTTGGTGTGGCTCCCCTATTTGAATTTTGGTCTGCGCTGCAGGCCCACCTATGCAACTGCCACTGGCAAGGAAATCCAGGAACAGAGCATCTTGTACCTAATGGAATGGGTCATGCTGGAGGGTATGTATATGTGGATCAATGAGGCCTCCAATTGATTGAGGAATCTGAGGAATTTTGGACCCGGTTCCACAACTTCTGGTGTACCACTCAATAGATGCTTAGGACACAGTTTATGTGCCCTTCAAGGCTGAAGGCAACGTAGTTACATGGGGGGTAGATCTATCAGACCTTCTAAAGAGGAAGTGAAGAAATTGCCCGTAGCAACTAATCCGCTTCTAGTTGGATGTCTCTGCTTTGCCCTCTTTAGAGGGTGCAATACATCTGCATCATTATGATAGTTGGATCAGAGAGCAAGTAAAAATCATATGTGACATCACATCATCATCACTAGCTAGGGGCGGAGACAGCATAGTCGCACCAATCAGTGCAGACTGTGCCGGAATAACAAGTCACAAATGAAAAGTGCAGTCCTTACAACAGAGATGATTTATTGGTATCCCCAAGTACAATCAACATCTATTTATCTATTTATTTTGGTGCAGTGTCATAAGTGGCTGAACACTAATGGGATTAAGAATGATGTGGACTTCCAAAACTGGTGGGAGAACCCATTTCCTTCTGAAATGACTCTGGTTCTTCCAGTGTGCTCACCTGGGACCTGAGAGTTTATAATCCCTGGAGAGTTTATAATCCCTAAGGCTACTAGTATCCACATGACATCATAGATAAATGGCGGGTGGAATTTTGGGGTTCCCGCAACTAGTTAGGGCTACAAAGGATTATGCTGGATGAAGAAACCTCTTATTTTTTAAAGTACAATTTCTTCCAGCTCTTTGTCAAATGAAACACAATAGGATCAAATCCTCTTTTACATTTTTACACTAAATAGGTTGTAATAGCCTGTAGGTTTTAGACTTACTAAGTCAAGGATATTAGTCCTGCTCCAACAAGTAAGGCTGCCTTCAGATGAATGATGCCTTCAGCCCCTCCGCGCTTTTGTGTTTCCCATGCACCTCACTATGCTTGGCTTACCCTGCCGAGTCCTGTGATTGAAATTCATTGCCAAATTTATTGAGAAATTAATGAGAAAAGCTGCAAAGTATTGACTTTGAGAGGAAAACACAACTCATCTTGAATGAGGAGGAAAATGCTGCAATAATTTAGCCACTATTGATTTTACCCTGTCCATCTATTGATCCTCATTTTACAATATTAATTTGCACCTGCGATCGGCTGCAAAGGGAACTGATTTCATTTCTTTGCAGTGTTAATGTAGAGAGCATTATAAGTACCTGTCGTTACAAGCCGTCACCTGAAAGGCTTTTCTAATTTCAACCTCAACCTATGCACTTGTTACAGAAATAGACTAAAAATTAATTTCATTTTTTTTTGTTGGTCTGACAAAATAGTAAAGTGGAGCCTTTGTGAAATGTATACCCCCTTTCCTAGCCCCGTAGGCTGTATTTCATCAGAGCGGGGAACTATCAGCAACACGAGATTCAGACCCCTTCTCATCACATTGCCCGCATTGGTTCAAAGTTCATGAAATATCTATGAGCATTGATCTAAACGCAATTGATTTTTTTTTTCGCCGGCAGATCTTTGAAATTTTAATTTCCCAAGCATCTGAATTTCTTATAGATGAAATGCACTTGGTAGAGACAGTTGATGATAAAGTGAAAAGACTTAGCATTATTTCCGCTTTTTTTTTTAATTAAGTGGGGGTGGGTTTGGGGACAAAAAGGCATTTTGGGATCATGTAGATTTTTTTTCTTCCTCGAGATGATAAAAGATTGAATATTCCCTTTTTTTAATTTTTATAAGAGCCTTCTCTGTCTTTGTTGTTGTTGTTGTAATGCAATGTATGTTCTTTAAAATCATGGCTGAAATCAAATCAGCTTGAGCGCATCCCTAGGACGGAGAGACAATTCTTTAGCACACAATCATTTGAACACAGCAGTCTTTAACACCTGGTCAAGTTCACCTACTTACTTATCAGTAGGACATTTAATAACCTCAAGGTGATATAATTGCTATTGGCATCTGTCCCCCCTGGATTCTGGCGTTAATGTGTAAACTACTTGTCAGCAAATAGCACTTTGTCACTGAAATCACTAACACCCTCTAGAGGAATGTCGTTGAATTGAGCAATTTAATTTTACTTTATTTAATTTTTACACATTACGACCTGTGCTTATCCAGTCAGGTGTCAGGTTCCAAGACTACTCCAAGTACAAGTGATGCCTTGCTATTAGAAATGCCTGTTGTGTCTTATTTAACAACCCCTATTTTTTTTCCTCTTTTTTTTTTCTTTCCTTTTTAATTGACGCTCTCTCCTGTCCGTTAAGAGGGATCTGCAGATGTTCTTATTATGTAGTTATACTTCTAATGTGAAAAACTACCTCATTAGGAGGATCTGTTCGTAACCAGAAAATTACTGCACTATGACAAATGCATGATTGGGAAGTTACAGGAAGATGATCATTATTTAAATGAAACTGGAACTCGTTTAATGGGTTGCAACCAGCAGCTGGAATACTGCAAATGAATGCCTTCCTGTTATTATTATTGTAGTCAGGCTTTTCTGTCAGAAGGAAAATGTGTGTCAGCTCCAGATTCCTTATATCTCTTTCTGTCCGAGCACTTGTTAAACAATAGCATGTCAGTGCTAAAAGAAGCTTGCTTCCTGCATTACACATTTTTCCCTTCTATTTCCAACCACACCGCTAAATGGAAAGGCTGGGAACTGCTGCACAATGGCGAGAGCATCCAATTAGACCCACAAGGCTGATTGTCGTAACACGGAACAGAGAATCCTGTATTATTCTTATTACAATATTCCTGTTTGGTTGTGTGGTTTTTTTTTCTCGTTGCGTAAATACGTTGTTGTTATTATTATTATTATTATTATTAATTATTAAAGTGGTTTAAAAGATGGTCTGGAGCTTAACCAAACTATGGGCATGATTCTGAGGTGGAAGTAAAACAAGCATGGACAAACCAAGTTGCAATGCAATGGGGGCAAACGCATTTGTTGCAAGCAGGGTAAATACTGGCTGCTTTTGCATGTAGCCAACAAAAGCTGGACAGCTGTATTCTTCCGCTGCAATTTAAATGTGGGTTTGCCCACGCCCCTCTTGCATCTACGCCTCTCTGCACATGTTACTTCTGCCCCACCTGCAGTGCAGCACGGTTTTTACCCAGTTAGAAAATGACTTGCACTTTTTTGCTTTCCTCCCGTCTTAGAATCAGCCCCTATTGATATACAGAAGCTTGGCTAACGATGCATAGTACACTTGTTATGATGATGAGCTATATTTAAGAAGCAATGAAGAGTCAACATTCCGTTGTTTACTCTATTACCGGTGTTTCAGAGATTTTCAGAGACGTCACCCTAGTTCCTAGAGCTTACCGTCATTCCCGGAGATCTCTGTGGGGACGGTGGCTGTTATCAGTTCATTAAGCAACAAGAAGCTTTATTTTCACTGCAGGCTAATGCCATCTCCTGATAGTGTTAGCTTATTTTTGCCGGTTGCCAGGGGCACTGAGAGGGGGAGAACGGGTACTAATAAGCCAGGCCTCTTGGAGGGACCCACGATAGCTGCTGAGGGAGACATATGTCCCCCTTTGCTTCCTGGGGCTGTGCATAATATTCTCCATTCTTATTTTTTTCCAGGGCAGCATGGCCACAACCAGGGCCGCAACTAGGGGGGGGGGGGCCTAAGGGGGCATGTGTCCCAGATGCAGGATTTCAGGGGGAGCCGAGGAGTCACAGAGGAGCAGGTTTTTTTTTTATTTTACCGGCAGTGCTGTGCTGCTCCAGTGAGACAGCTAATGGCACCCGGGGCAATGTCTCTGACCCACCTGTCTGCCCGCTGCTGGCTCTGACACTGTGCGGGTGAACTCCAGTACCTGGGATCTCTCTTATGCTGGCTACTGTCTTAAACTCTCTTCTTTGCCATGCAGTGCTGTGACTAGCGTGCGGTGCACCGTGCAAGCTATAGAAGTGAGCTGTTGGTGCTGTGTTTTTCAGCAGACTATGATCCTGACTGCCTGCCCAGCACCAACCGATAACAAGCTGCCGGCTACACACCATTAAGAGGACACTCTGCCCCAGGCTATGGCTTAACAGGTGCAGTCACCGATGTTACAGAAATTAAAGGTTCACTTTGCTAGCTATCCACTTGACAGTAGAAACTAAGAGCCTGGACAACCTCCAACTCTCACAGAGTATCACTACAGCAGCTTTGTTGTGAGTTTAAAGACAGACTTAATTATCGGCACTGTGCTTCCAGTTAGCAGTATCAACCTCCGCTTTGCCTCCTAGATGGGGGGATTTGGTGTAGCTTATAGGGGGATGTAGTGTAGTGATGTATGTAGTGTAGTAATGTATTGGAGTATATAGGGGCATGTAGTGCACTGATGTGATGTAGCATATAAGGGGATGTGGTGTAGCATATAGGGTATGTAGTGCAGTATATAGGGGCATGTAGTGTAGTGATGTAGTTCAGCGTGTAGGGGATGTAGTATAGTGATGTAGTGCAGTGGATAAGGGAATGCAGTGCAGTGATGAAGTACAATGTATGGGGGGACACAAAGGAGCATGTAGGTGAACATGCTGCTGGGGGGGCATGTGACGCATAGGGCATTTGAGGCACATAGGAGAATATTGGGGGTCATTCTGACCCACTCACTGCTTTTTGTCGCAGCCGAGCCAACGGGTCCCTACTGCGCATGTGCTGGTGCCGTAGTGCGCCGGTGCATGCCAGACGGCCAAAGGCAGTAGCAGGGCTGCGATCGCCTTTGCCTGATTGACAGGCAGAGACGATCGCTGGGCAGAAGGGGGTGGAACGGCGGCGTTTGGCCACCGTTTCGTGGGAGCAGTCCGGCCAACGCAGGCGTGCCGGACCGAACAGGGGGCGGGCTGCAGCGGCTGTGTGACGTCACACGCAGCCGCTGCGGGCCGGGGAGTGATGAGTAGCTCCCGGCCAGCACGCTAAAGCTGCACTGGCCGGGAGCTACTCAAAGTGCAAAGGCATCGCCGCTGTGCGATGCCTTTGCACTTCTGCGGGGGGGGGGGCACTGACATGCGGGGCGGACTAGCCCTGTGCTGGGCATCCCCCCGCATGTCAGTGTGAATGATCGTAGCTGTGCTAAATTTAACTCAGCTACGATCAACTCGGAATGACCCCCATTGCGCAATAGTATCCCCTTTTTTTAAGAATTTTTGATAATATGATTATTTTAGTCTGATAGGGTTTGTTTTGTTTTTTGGGGCGGGGGCACCAAATTACTGCCTTGCCTCGGGTGATGAAAATCCTAGTTTCAGCCCTGCCACAACACCCAGATTTGGCAATGCCCTCTTCAGTACCCGGGTCCCAAGGCGATCTCAACGGCCCTGCCGTTTCCCCCACTGTGTCAGTTCTTAAGCCCATATGCAAGTGTTTTACGCTCAGCACTTCCTCCTTTTTTCCATTACCATTAGGCAAAAAGGGAAAGTCCTTGCTGAGGAGGCGGTTGTCACCGGGTCTCCCATAGTAGCCCCGGAATTATAAATTGCAACGGTCCAACACTAAACATATGATGACAGTTACTGCCGCCAGTGGCATATCTGTAATGGTTGCAAGGTGAGCGGTTCACATGGGCCCCTGGGTCCAGCGGGGCCCACATCGCCCACCCTGCACCCATTTCTTGAATATTTACCCCTCCAGAACTTCTCATTGGTGGCATCAGTGCTGCACAAATCACTGAGAAAATGGTGCGGAGGCCATTTTCCTGGCTTTTTCTGCATGCATGCGTTAGAAAATGGCCACAGTTGCATTATCCCGGAGAGCTGCACAGGCGCACTGGACTATGTTACAGCAATAGGGTCTCCTAGTGACCCTGGTGCCCAGAATCCCTCTGCGCTGCCAGCTAGAGAGGAGGGGGCTGAGACGGAGACTGCACACAGGCCCCTCCTCTCTTAATATGCCCCTGACCACAGCCCACTAGCCTCCAAAAGTAAATAGAAGCCTACACCAGGTGCCCTAAGCATCAAAGTGAAAGCTAGAGTTAATATGAGCTGTAACCCTCTATAAACAAGCGCGCAAACACAAAAGCCAATTTTATTAATGAGCTTATTTTGAACCTAAATTTATTTTATCTGACTTTGATTATTCTGTAATTAACCAATTATTCAGAAGATCTATCTAGAGTTAAATAACAATCCGAGATAGAAAGGAAATGGATACCTGGCTAGATGGATGAATAATATTTTATTCCTGGCTGAATTTGCACGCTGATAGCCCCACACTGGCTTCACCTGCCACGTTGTCTTTACTTCTCGCAACGTGAACCGACACCGCACGCCGTTAAAATTTTATCAGTTGCGCCGTGATTAATCCCCCAAGTACACTAGAGTGACTTAAATATTTAGCTTGTTTTTCCTCTTATGACTCGAATGCATGTCGAGCTCATAGATTAACTCCAAAGCACTCAGAAGTATTTAAATATGTATTCTTCTTGAGCTGTAGGCTATTTCATCCTCTAGGAATCATTGAGTATATTTGGTCATGTCAGTCCCTATTTGTATGACCAGCTCTGGATGTTGGCCTGCATATGATAACAGGATATCTGCTTCTTTCAGAGGCTGTCTGATTGCTTGCCTCATTTGGCAAGGAATGTGATTCTCACTATTGCAGCTTCCCCTCTCCATTCAGATTTTTATTGCTGTGTAATTTTCCTATTCTAAAATAGCAGCTCTCCAACAAAAATTACTATGCATTAGGCCACAGTAGCCTGCTCAGATGGATATTAATACAGTTTATCTCTAAAAGGACGAATAATGTATTTCAAACAGATAAAAGGCTTCCCATTAAATGACGAATGTTAATATCTTATGGCATAGTTAATATAGTGATATTTCACATGGGAGACTGGCGTGATTACTTCTGATACAACGCACGGGAAATCTGTCATATTGTGAATGATATAATTGTCCTCTTGTCCTCTTACTACAAGATTACAAGATATATAAATAAAAGAATATATATATATATATATATATATATATACACTGTATACATACATACATACATACATACATACATACATACTGTTTATATATACATGTACTATATATTTATATATATATATATATATATATATATATATATATAGCTGAAGGGTGCTAAAAATTATGTCATCATTCTGGCAGGTAATGACAGTTGGTATAAACTTTGACCCCCCCAACCATAGTCAGTGATATCATTTACATAAAGTTAAGGCATAACATACATCTAAGGGTTAATTTACTAAGGTGGGAGGTTGCCCACAACAACCAATCACATTCTATCTATTACCTTCTAGAAGCAGCCAGATAAATGTTAAGTAGAATCTGATTGGTTGCCATGAGCACCATCACCAGTTCTAAAAAAAAACCTCCCACCTTAGTAAATTTACCTCCTACAGACTCCGAACACTTCTATTACTTCCCATACTTACTCATCACACATAACATCATGATAAAAACACAGACACTCCTGATAATGATAACAAAATTTTATATGTATTTTTTTTAAACCTATTAGCCTTTTTTTGGTGTATCCTAAACCCAGAACCCTGCCTTTAATTGTTATTTGGCTTAAATAAATGACTAGGGGGGTTATTCAGATTTGACTAAAATAGGAAAATCTGTGACCACTAAACTCGCATGGTGGAGGCTGCCCAGCACATGGCAAGGCCATCCAGCATGTGTTGTGCCGCTCCGTGATGCGATTGCAATTCAATTGCAATCGCATTGCAGAAACCTCAAATAAAATGCTGCACAGGCAGGCGCACCACCGCAATGTTTCAGATCACAGGAAACACAGGCGACATCATCGGCCAGCCCCGAAAATGCTTGTGACTGTGACATGACTGCATTTCCTGCGACACTCCGCCCCCCCCCCCCCCCACCCACAACCTCTGGCCGTCTGTCCATCAGGATGTGAGCGCATAGTGTAAGTCTGCACCTGCGCATTGTGGCCACAGTGCATACGCAGTCGATCGAAAATCCTCCGTTTGTGATTTTCAATCAGCTGCTGGGATCTCTGAATAGCCCCCTGTAGTGTGTTCGCGGATGCTTTTCTTGCATCCAACCAAAATCCTATACGTTGGCATGGTTAAGTACTTCCGCTTATTGTGCGCACTGCAGGCTGTGAATCGCCTTGGCGGCAGAGCAGAACACAGTTGTACAGATTTTTTTTTTGTTCGTTCTTGTTTTTTTAACACACGCAAAAGCCTTAAAATTGGATGATGCTATACACAAAAGTGGTAACGAGCTCTACTTGGAAAATATCAGGCCCGGATTTAAATGTTAAATGAACCTTTTGGGCAGCACGGATAATATTTACACAGCGTGTTCTGAAAGGAGATGGTGGCATTTGATGTCTGATTTTAGTGTTCCTATAAGGAGGTCATGTAATGCGTTGAGATAGACAAATAGCTGCACGGAGAACATATATTATTATAAACACACTCTGCTGTATTCTTTCATGTAATTCTTCTTCAGCCATGACTCTTAAGTTACCCAAGGCTTCTTTCTCTAATTATCCACGAGGTCAGTAAGCAAAATTGGGAAGAAGCTGGGAGATCAATACAAATTATCCCTGAGCAAACCAGTGCTGACAGTTTGAATTGCAGCATATGTTTACCCAAAATCAGGCAATTTATCTTAATATCAGCAAAGTAATGCAGTGCAGGTGAAAGGTCAGGCAATCTCTCCACCTCATAATTACCCAGTTCTAAAACAGGAAAGTGGTATTGATTGGCCTAGCTCAGTACTGTGCGACTGGGACGTGCCAGCGTCTTGCCCTGGCTCTGCTGGGCTCCTGGCTTGTAAACTCCACATGCTCAGGATTTATGTGTGGTAAAGGTCTTATGTTTCCTACTTAGGCTAGAAGATCTTGCCGGTGAAACCTCCTCCTCATATTGTGAAAGATGGACAATCACAATATTTAGTTTCTTGTTTGCCATGCTATGTAGCCTTCATAGGTTACAATAACCTGGGATAGTTAGACTGTCCAGTCTCAGCAGCGTGCGTTTCTGCAGGCCTTAAATTCAGTTTGATTTTGTTTGGCAGTGGCAGAACTCTCCTGGTGTCCAAAGTAAGACTTATGCTAGACTTTACAGTGTTGCGTGGAGTTGGGTCTTGCTTATGATGAGGCAAGTTATCAAGGGCCTGTGATAGTTATGGCGGTCAGTGTCATTGCAAACAAATTGTATATTAATGTTTATGGCAGTTTGTGTAATTATGAGAAGGGAACCATTTTAGTAACTGCCCCAGGTGGCACAACGACTGGGCACCTCTAAGTGGGGGGGGGGGGGAAGGGTGGCAGTGGAACAATATGAAATACCACACTAGTTACAGTTCACGGACACCTACACACAGGGGATGCAGACCGTTCCCTAAGGACATGCCTCAGTGATGTCACCAGTTTCTACTGCTGAGGATCCGAAATGCGGTCCTCAAGGCACCATAGTTGGCCACATGTGACTTGATTAGGACCTTAGTCAAGTCGATTTAACCATCTGTGCTGAGCCATGGATATCTTTAAAAACCGGACTATTAAGGTGTCTCAAGGACTGAGGTTGGGAACCTCAGTTCTTTTAAATTGCTTAGTAGGAGATCTCATGAATTCAAAATGGCTGTCCTTAATACTTTATGTAGGTACAATCACTGTACCTTCCATTCAACACCTTCATCAATTATATTACATCCCATCACAGTAATGAAAAAGAGAGTCATACTCGCTGTTATTGTGTGAAGCAACATGCTCGTAATCTAGAGATAGGCTCCAGTGACACTCTCAATTACATTTACAAAGGGAAGACCCCATAACTGCTTCTCAAACATATGGAAATATCTGTTCAGAGATGAAAGCTTACAGTTATTACGAGTCATAAAGCTTGCATTAAAGCTTCTATTACCTGTCACAAACATTTGCATGAAATCAATAACGTGAAGCCATCTATCTTTCCCTTCACCACCTTTCATCATACTGTCTTCATTAAGTCGAACAGTCACAGTAATTAGGTGGCTACAGAAGACAACTCAGGCATCTTACTGAAGTATAGCAACGTCTCTGTCTTTTCTCCCTCCTATTTTGGACCTCACATAACATAACATCAAATAAGGAACTATAAACCTCAGAAACCAATCAGATTCTAACTTTAGACTATGAGAGCAGACATCTCACTGGCTGCTACATGGCCCCTTGTCACCACACTTACCCATGAACCAGTTTCTGTCATTTACCCTCAAGACTTTTTTGCTTTGGCCAATCATGAGTCTAACATAGGTATCCGTTCAGATGGTCGACCATTTTATGGTCGACAGTCATTAGGTCGACCACTATTGGTCGACATTGACATGGTCGACATGGACACATGGTCGACACATGAAAAGGTTGACATGAGTTTTTTAACTTTTTTTTCTTTTGGGGGACTCTTCCATACTTTACGATCCACGTGGACTACGATTGGAACGGTAATCTGTGCCGAACGAAGCGGTAGCGGAGCGAAGGCACCATGCGAGGGGACGCGGTGCACTAATTGGGGTTCCCAGTCACTTTACGCAAAAAACGGCACCAAAAAAGTTAAAAAACTCATGTCAACCTTTTCATGTGTCGACCTTTCATGCGTCGACCATGTGTCCATGTCGACCATGTCAATGTCGACCAATAGTGGTCGACCTAATGACTGTCGACCATAACATGGTCGACCATTCATACCGGAACCTCTAACATATTGGGGAAGATATATTAAGCCTGGAGAAGGGATAAAGAAGGGATAAAGTAGTGATAAGTGCAAGGTGATAACACACCAGCCAGTCAGCTCCTGTCATTTTTTAAATCCGTAATGATTGGCTGCTGCGTAATCACCTTGCGCTTATCACTGGTTTATCACTTCTTTATACCTTATCCAGGTTAATACATCTGCCACAATGTGTGAGACTGTGGGGTTGCAAACTAGTCCAGGCCACAGCCAGCGGCATTACAAATTTCTCCCCGCAGTCGGCACTGACAGCTTCTGATGATTAATGACCTGATTATGAAGTGGACCCTTATATATATGGAATATGCATCAGAGAACGTTGGGTGTTCTGCTGTGTCACAGATGCCAAGGTATTTTTGAGGAGCCTTTACTATTTCCTGTAGAGAGAGAGAGAAAAAAAAAGGGTGAAATCGTTGCAAAAGCCGTGTCATGTAAAATCAATACATTGGATCAATTCTTTATTAACAAGAAAATGTCTTACTTCACATTCCTATGTGGACCTTTGTCTCCGGAATACATGATGGAATGTCAAATCAAATTGCAGTCTTCAACTTTCTGTCATGTTATCGAGTGCATACACGAGCCACTCTTTGCAAGATGAGAACGTTCAATGTTTAGACAAATAACTCCAGCACTTGTTAGTAATCACAACTTATTATTTTCCATATGTTTAATTTAAAATATTTCATCCTATGTAGACTTCCACAGTACTGGTTAATTTGAAATCTAAAGGTATGAGGGTTCTGAAAGCATTAATCTTTCAAATTACCTGTTGACAAACCAACTGTTCCACAAGGCTCTCAAAAACATGGTGATTTCATCAGCCAATTTGATGTGATAACTGTGTGGGCTTCTACAAATTTCAGATCAGTTTTCTCTGGCCCCAACACCCAAAAATACCTATGACAACATTTTGTTTGAGATCACTGGCCAACTGCGAAGTTGGAAGAAGACACCATCCGGTCCTATGCAGCATACTCGCTGGGCCACCTTTCCCACCTCCATTTGTCAAAGAGAAAACAACATAAAAATGGGTTAGGGAAGTCGGGGCCCCTCAGTGCCTTCTGGTCCCAGGTCAGGAGCCTTGTTTGCCTAAAGGATGGCCGATGGTACCGATTGAGCCTCATATGATCTGGCTTGAACAACAGATCAGTTTTCTCTGGCCCCAACACCCAATTATACCCATGAGAACACTTTGTTTGAGGTAATTGACCAACTGCGAAGCCAGAAGAAGACACCAGGCAACATACTGGCTGGGCCCCCTTTCCCACCTTCATTTGTGAATGAGAAAATAACATCAAAATGGTTTAGGGAAATTGGGGCCCCTCAGTGCCTACCGGTCCCTAGGCAGGAGCCTAGGTTGCCTAATGGATGACCAATGGTACCAATTGAACATCATATGATCTGGCCTGAATGACGGGAGCTAAAGGTTTGCAACTGGCTTTAGTTTCCATTTCAACAAAGGGTAAACTGAGATGTTTTTTTTTTTTTGTCAGACCAAAGAAAGAGCTTTGATTAATGCTTCACTTCTCAACAACAGAGTTCCTTGGATAAAAATGATATCAGCATTACAGAGTAATATACACTAATAAGTATTTTCATCTTAAATTTAGCGCTTTAGCCTTCAGGCTTGGTTTGTGTTTGGGTCTGGCAGTGTTATAATAAAGGCCCATGACTTCTTATATAGCTTGTTAAACACAATGTGTGCAGTCTAACATACTCGGGATCATGATTCATGTACTGTACACAGCAGCATGTATCACTGATTTACGACCGAGAGCAGTTCATAGTCAAAATTACAATTTGAGGGGGGGAGAGAGAAAAGATTAATTACTATTTGTGGCCTGCAATTTCACAAGGCTAGTGGATTGCAGCAGTAGAATGATAGTGCCTTGCATCAGTTTGTAGTCAGCCATTCACAGATTATTAAAGCTTTGCAAGATTAAGTGCACCTCCTGCCTGGTTTGTGCTCAGGCAATATGCTAGACAAAAAAGGACCACAGGGATAAATCTGAAACGGGCAATAGCTGGGCATATGTCATAATTGCCGGTTATCCATAAATTTGCAGCTAGTATGGAAAACACTGCTTGATAGAGTCATCCTATCATGTCTATATGCAATGTTGAGTAGAGCCTGCTGATCTCTTTATCTTATTGCCTGTTTTGTTGTGTGGGTACAGATATGTCTTCATACATCTTAGAGCTAATCGTGCCAAATAGCCCAGTCTGGCTGCCAATTACTTTGCGACCTAGGCATGCAAAGCGTCTTTTTTTCTTAATATTTCCATCTTATTGGTATTAACATCTCTAAAGCAACAAATCGCACTGGAAGGGTATAGTGTTTGCTGCGGCAAATCAGTGTAAAAAAGGGTCCGATAGGAGCGGCCATGGACATTCCTCCAGCCATGTTCCACTATGCTTTATCTGTGATATTATACAATTTTTTTAATGGCGTCAAGAACAGGAAGCGGGAATCAGGAAGCTGAGGGCTGGGCACATCCTAATAACATGTTGGATGGCTCTAAAGGCAGTAGGTACTGTTCCAGACACCCTACAAGCCAAATGCTGGTGCCACTATGGCAGTGATGCCTTGTACTATGTGAGGATTGGCATTTCTATCATGGGTGCAATGTGTGCGGTGGACACGGACCCAACACACACTGCACCCATGTTATTCTTAAGTTTCCAGAGACCTGCGTTGGGCGCTGCAGCCACTGCAAAAATCTGAGCCAAATTGGTCACAGTGCATGCTCAGTAGTAAAATTAGTCTCCAGAATATGGCAGGCGCCATGTTTATGAAGACCTGCACATGCACAGTAGACTTCACCAAAATGCCGGAGCCTACTGCACCGTGGAGAGGAGGGGGCCCACCAGGACAGTAACAAAGGTTTAAGGGAAAGAAATTGTGCGCAATCTAGCTGCTGGAAGAGACACACTTTCCTGAAGGATCCTTCTCCCTCCACCATAAGTGCCACAATAAAGAAAAGATGGAAAGCGTAACTTATCCTGCGCTCGTCTTTGTTTCCATCGACAGCAATCAGATGCTCAATGTAAATTATGTGGGAGCATAGAAAAGATTAAAAGAGTGGATATAGTGAAGCACAATTTAATACATATAAAATTCATATAACACACTTATAAAATCCATAAACATATTCATAGCAGCAAAAATTGAATAAATTGCACAGAAATCCTCATGGGCAAAAAAGACTGGTGGATAATTACCAATGTGTACAGAACTGTAAAAACAGTTCTAAACCAGCATGCGGGTTTTTGTTTTGGAGGATCCCGGAAATCCCCTCAATCCTCGTATGACTGGAACAGAATGGCAAGTCCTCCAGTATATTGTCCCACGGCACCTGTGCGTTCCACCGACGCGTTTCTACTCCAAACAAGAGTCTTTTTCAAGGTGTAATGTTCACAATGCTGCTACCTCAATACTGATATTTAAATCCTCAATCAGCCAATCAGAGGTAGCAGCATTGTGAACATTACACCTTGAAAAAGACTCCTGTTTGGAGTAGAAACGCGTCGGTGGAACGCACAGGTGCCGTGGGACAATATACTGGAGGACTTGCCATTCTGTTCCAGTCATACGAGGATTGAGGGGATTTCCAGGATCCTCCAAAACAAAAACCCGCATGTTGGTTTAGAACTGTTTTTACAGTTCTGTACACATTGGTAATTATCCACCAGTCTTTTTTGCCCATGAGGATTTCTGTGCAATTTATTCAATTTTTGCTGCTATGAATATGTTTATGGATTTTATAAGTGTGTTATATGAATTTTATATGTATTAAATTGTGCTTCACTATATCCACTCTTTTAATCTTTTCTATGCTCCCACATAATTTACATTGAGCATCTGATTGCTGTAGATGGAAACAAAGACGAGCGCAGGAAAAGTTACGCTTTCCATCTTTTCTTTATTGGGGCCCACCAGGAGTCTGCACACAGGTCCCCTCCTCTGTTAAAATGCACCTGCCTGTGAGGATGTGCCGTCGACATAAACCCTGTGTTACGACCCTGCATTAACTCAGATTTGTTTTGTTAAGTACCGATTTCTACTCAAAATAAATATTCTAGATGCTGTCCTCATCAATGCCTGGGTAATTTTCTCTCTTTTTTTCCTCCTGTCACTCTTTCATCTCTCTCTCTCTCTCTCTTAACCCCCCCCCCCCCCCATCCAACACCCACTTAATTTCTCCTCCTCTCTCATCCCCTCTTACCTCATCTCTCTCTATCCCCCTCATCTGTTTGATTTTTCTTATAAAACCTGACTTTATTAAATAGATTATCCTTAGTCTTTACCTTTTGTCTTTTAAGGTTTGCCATTGTACTATTTGACTTCTTCGCTTTTACTTTCTGTATCAGGCATGTGCATCCCAATGTGCCTTTTTTTAATCGTTTTTTATACTGTTATGCATTTTTGGAAGTGGATAATGTTTTCTCATGAGGTGGTGTGTGATGACTTAGAATGGGAAATAAATGATTGGAGACTTTAGATGTGTGTTATGCCGGAACTCTATGGAAGTAACATTACTAACATGGGGGGATGGGTCAGAAGTCATATCAACTGTCACTACTGTACATGTCAACGTGAGTGATGACATCATTGCTATCACTTTCCTGCTTTTCAACAATGCATCTATCTATCTATCTATCTATCTATCTATCTATCTATCTATCTATATCTATCTATATATCTATCTATATATATATATACATATATATATATATCTATATATATATACTGGTATTCGGTAGGTGGCACTTAGGAGACAGGTCATGGTTAACGCTGCATTAAACAGAGCTTATTCACTGCAATGGCCTGTCTCCTAAGTGCCGCCTATTGAATACCAATATTTACGGTTCACACAAACTAAGGAGGGCAACGGAGTAAGTCAGGTTGTATTGGAATGCCAGGTATATGCCACAAATACACACAAATATATGTGTATATATATATATATATATATATATATGTGTGTGTGTGTGTGTGTGTATGTGTGTATATATATATATATATATATACACATTTGCACATAGTACATACACACATATTTTATATAGTTCCAATCAGAGAAATCTCTTTTTTTTCCAGCCCTGAATGAACCAACCATAGACTACGGATTTCAGAGATTACAGAAAGTTATTCCAAGGCATCCGGGGGACCCTGAGAGATTACCAAAGGTTAGTAATGTGTATATATTTGTTTTGTTACCCTTTTTTTCTTTTGCTTACTATTTCATTTTACCATACTCTTATTGACTTATCTATTATAAAACCAGATAAGACGGGCAAACATACAGCCAGTCACACAGTTTGCATAGTGACTGGGAAGAATATGTGCACAGTTCTTAAAGATCCAGTTATTAGGAAGACTTCTAAATATCTGCCCAGTGCTTAATTGAGTCTTTGTGGAATTTTGGGGTAGATGTATTAAGCCTGGGGAAGTGATAAAGCAGTGATAAGTGGAATGTGATAACACATCAGCCAATAAGCTTCTGTCATTTTTCAAACCTGTATTGATGGCTGGTGCATTATCACCTTCCACTTATATCTACTTTATTACTTCTCCAGGCTTAATACATCTGCCCATTTGTTGGTTGTTTTTTTTCCATTGATATCTGTAAAATAAAGAAGTTAGCACAAAGTGTACCCAACACCTAAGCACATTGGAGGAAGTCATTTATTGAACTAAGACTATTTTATTGAAGTATTGCTTAATCCTATCAATTGACTAGAAGCTAGTGACATCACTGAGGCATGAGGCATTGTATGCCTCAGTGATGTTACCAGTGAAATTATTTGCTGACAATTGCTTTGAAAATTGCTGCCTCTTGTACGTTGGATGGTGGGTACAATTTATGTATCCTACAGCCCATAATTGTAGCACTTAGCACCACTGTTACACACTCTTATACAATGGCACCAAAAGTCAGTATTTTTTTGCTGCTACAAAGGGTAAGTTAGTAGCAGCATTTCACTGTGGAATTATTCTTACAACAAAGTTCAATCACAACAGTAAGAGTTTCTGCAAGTAGAAAATGAATAAATCAAAGATAACACTTCTTAAAGGAAAGGGGGGTTGGTAATACAAGTATTTCGATTCTGCTAGGGGAACGTAAACTTCCCGCATAATGAAATAGTTCAATTAAACATTTTCCAGTCCAGTAGCCTGTAGTGATTTCCATCTAACCAGCTCCACTATGATCTGTGATTATGTGACTCTTGTTTTCCTTTCATTTTCTAAAGCTCGATTCAGTTTAATCTTTTGTTTACAAAGGTTTTGTTATAAGTCCCTGATTTAGCAAGCTCGCAAATGAAGTCCACATATTAATATCTAGAGGGACTTTTAATGTAAATGCACCAGACAGAAGCTTGCCTGTGTTGTCTATGTACATGAAGCTCATTGCATAGAGTATGTTCTGATCTATATCATTGAAGTGATTTTTTTTTTTTATGGTCTCTTTTGCCTAACATTGCAAATGTACTTACGTATATTCAGATGTTCAATCGCAATGTTATATATTGTGTATTACCTGTTTGTTTCCTTGTAGTTGAATATCCTTTGATCTCGTAACAATGAAAATGCATATACAGATATAAAACAGTTGCATACCTCCCAACTGTGCCGATTTTCGCAGGACAGTCCCATTTTTTTGGGACTGTCCCGCTGTCCCACCCGCGGGCCGCAGTGTCCCAGGGTCGGGGGGGGGGGGGGTTGGTTGGGAGGCTCTGTCTCTCACTGCCCTGCTTAGTAGAGCAGCGATGAATAGACGCTGTGCTCATGCACAATTGACAGAGGGTGAGGGGGCATGCCAGCAGCTCATAGAGAGCTGGCCATGGCCCCT